>NC_048314.1:3629395-3666341 GCF_013100865.1 Trachemys scripta elegans
CGTCTTGTCAACATGGGAGCATCGATCCGGATCGGCAGAAGCCCGGCTCCACCCCCTCCCCCATCTAACTCACCTGGCCAGTGAAGTTAAGGGGAGCAACTAATTGGTAACAACAAGACGGAATGGGTTTGTTTGTGTGTGTGTGTGTGAGTGTAAGTGCAATATATTATATGCATATAATACAGTGTTAATGAATACATGTATTACTAATAAATGTGGCGTTTTGCCTTATTCCCCCTGAAAAGATCCTGCGCAGTACTTTAAGTACAACACATTGTCCTTCTTCTTATCCTCTTTCACTTTGTAGCCTCTCGGCTGCTGCTAGAGCTGGAGCAGACGACAACTTCCCCTTCCTCAGAAATCCAGGTTTTTCTTTGGACTTTTATTTATCTCACCATGAATTTAGGCCTTGTCTATAGTCAAAGCTGTATCAGTTAGCTAAAGGGGTGATTTTAAACCAGTTCAGTTAAACTAGTGCAAAAGACTGTGGACAATCTCAGTTTGGTTTAAACCTGGTTTATAGCAATTTACCTTCATTCAGAAAAGGCTCAATATAAGCCTAGTTTCAACCAAATTAAGTGTGTCCATACTGGAGGGTTGCGTGGGGTTAGCTATATCAGTTTAATATTTCAGAGATTTCACATCAAAATCACACCTTTATTTAAACCAGTGCAACTTGGAAGATAGACTAGGGGTAACATTTTTAAAAACGCCTAAGTGACTTAGGAGGTGTTGTGATAATTGGGCCTACAAATTTACTCTAATTGTGAGCACAATTATAAAAGTGTATGAAAGTTCATAAACTGTTACAATAATCTATAATAACAAAGGTTAATGAAAAGTAGGCCAAGTTGGTTTCAGTCATAAGTTTTATGAACAGGTGCAAGAGAACCGGACGGAGATTAATTTAGAACGGCCCCAGCCTCCTGCGCGGGAACAGAAATCTGGAGCCGCTTTATTCAGTGGCGCACTCCTGGGCGTGGCCAGTCCGCACTGACGGGTGGGATGGGGTGGTGCTGTAGAACTATGGGGGCTGGTAGGGCTAAAGACAATAAGCAGTTTAAGTATATTAGGAACAAAAACAATCTTAGCAATGGCCTAGGCCCATTACTAGATGGAGACAGTAAATGTGTTGTTAATGCGGAAAAGACAGCCGTGTTCAATGAATATTTCTGTTCTGTGGGTCCGTGGCAGTATCATTCTTCCTTTGCAGGACTGTAATGTAGGGTTAATACTCACTCTTGTCTCGGTTACTCTGTATTTATCTATGTAGATTTCCAGAAAATGTTCCACTGTTCTAACCAAGGGCACAGGGAGCCTTTCAGAGATATTACAAGTACAAACCCGTTCATTTAGATCAGTCCCTAGCTATGTACCCATAGGAATCCTAACCCTATAGTAACCCCAACTCCAAGTGGCCTACCCATAGGAACCCATATTGGGGTTGGTCCTGCTTTGAGCAGGGGGTTGGACTAGATGACTCCTGAGGTCCCTTCCAACCCTGAGATTCTATGAAACCTAACCTGAGAGTGGGGAGCTCTGCCATAGGAACCATAACACTAGGGCAGAGAGCTCTAGACATAGGAACCCTCACCCTAGGGCGGGAAGCCGTAGTCATACAAACGCTAACCGTAATTCCAAGTGGCCTGCTCATGGGAACCGTAACCCTAGGGCAGGGAGCCCTACCCATAGGAACCCTAAGCATAACTAAAAGTGGCATACCCATAAGAACCCTATCCCTCACTCCAGTGATCTACCCCTAGGAACCCTAACTTTAGGAGCCTTACCCATAGAAACTACACATAGGAACTCTAACCCAAATTCTAAGTGGCGTACCCATAGGAACCCAACTCTAGGGCAGGGAGCCGTACCCAGAGGAACTCTAAAAGTGGGGTGGGGATTCCTAGGAACCCTAACCCTAACTCCAAGTGCTGTACACATAGCAGTCTTAACCCTAGGGTGGAAAGCACTACCCCTATGAACCCTAACTGTGAGAGGGGAGCCCTACCCCTAGGAGCCCTAAGCCGAACTACAAGTGCCCTACCCCTAGGAACCCTGACCCTATAGTGGAGAGTGCTACCCATAGGAACCGTAACCCTAACTCCAAGTGGTTTACCCATAGGAACCCATAGGAACCCTCACTCTAGTGCAGGGAGCCCTGCCAATAGGAACCCTGTCCCTAACTCCACCTGGCCCATCCAGAGGAAGTGGGGAGGGGGCTACACTTTCATGTGAAGAAATTCTTGTGAGCAAGCTCCAGAAATTCCATGGAGAGAAATGTTATTTGATTGCATTTGATGAGGGAGGTGGGGATGGCTGAATTCACGTGAAATTAATTGGTCATAAATTCCACAGGAATTTTGGAGAATATCTGTTACCAACTTCTTCTAATTGCTTATATTTGCAGCAATTCCTCAGCTCTGCAGGGGGAGCTAAAGACTGAGCTCAGGCCCCTTGTTTGAATTCTCTAGCATCTCTTGGCTTATTTGACTGTGTTGGTATTTAAGCATGAGGAGAAAAATGATGCTAGCTTATTTACTACAGACATTTTCATTGGCCCTTCCCAGTGTTTAAGAAATCAGCTGGCAGCCGATTACTCTCCTGGAGGTAATTAGCTCTGAGCCAAGGAGGAAGAGACTTTCCCATCCTTGAGAAATGTATGAACCTGTAGTTCTGGTACTACAGCCAGTGCTTAGGGGCTTTGCATTTCCTAACCCCAAACCCACATTTTCATTGTATCAAGTATCACAGGGGGAGCCGTGTTAGTCTGGATCTGTAAGAAGCGACAGAGGGTCCTGTGGCACCTTAGAGATCAACAGAAGTATTGGAGCATGAGCTTTCGTAGGTGAACGAAGTGGATATTCACCCAGGAAAGCTTATGCTCCAATATGTCTGTTAATCTATAAGGTGCCACAGGACTCATTTTCATGGTAGTAATTACTCTTTACAAATGATAACTAAGTACTATGGTCTCTGCAGGGCCGGCTCCAGGCACCAGCCTGGCAAGCAGGTGCTTGGGGCGGCCGCTCCGGAGAGGGGCGGCAGGTCCAGCTATTCGACGGCAATTCGGCGGAGGGTCCCTCACTCCCGCTCGGAGCAAAGGACCTCCCGCCGAATTGCCACCGCAGATCGCGATCGCGGCTTTTTATTTTTGTTTGGCTGCTTGGGGCGGCCAAAACCCTGGAGCCGGCCCTGGGTCTCTGTTCAAAGAGGAGACTTCTTGCTGAGCAGTAGGGCTGCTAATGCGCCAGCTGAATGCTCACACTGGAAAGTCAACAGGTCTGTTCTTTAATTCCAGCTGCACCGTTTGGGGCTCCCAGGGCTAGGCCAGCTGAGACCTCCACTGTTCTCATCCTGCTTCCCTTCCCCACGCAGCCTGGCCTGCCTTGCCTGGGCTGATGTGGGGCGGGCTCAGAGCCACTGCTTTCATCCTGCCTTCTCCCGATGGGATGGGGTCTACCCCTGGAGCAGGCAAGCCTCATGCTTCCCCAGAGGTGACTCAGCGGGATCACACGGAGTCACGTGCACCCCCAGCTTCCTCTCACCGGGAGGCAGCATCTTCTCCTGCCAGCAGCACTCACCATGTGTCCCTGCAGCAGGGTGTCGGGCTGAGCTTCCCCCGCTGCATAGGGCTCCTTCTCCTTCCCTGCTGCTGATGCCCCAGTGCCTCCCACTGCCAGCTTTGCAAATCTCCTGCTGAAGTGAGTCTGGGAGTGGAGGAGAGGCAACATGTGGGATGGTCATGTGTCCCCCCCAGAACCTTTCCATTTTGGCCCCCAGTATCCAGTTATGTGTAGCCTCTGTGTTAGGGTTACCATTCGTCTGGATTTACCCGGACATGTCCTCCTTTTTGTGCTAAAAATAGCGTCCGGGGGGAATTTGTAAAGCACTCACAATGTCCGGGATTTCCCCCCTCCCCCGGCAGAGCAGAGCGAGCGGCTGGGAGGGCTGCAGGAAAGTCACGGGCTGGAATCCGGAGCAGCTGTAGAGGAGCCGGATCCGCCCTGCATTCTAAGCCGGCAGCTCCCTTGCAGTCCAGTCCGGCAGCACTGTGCTGGGCCAGGGACCGGGTTTTGTTGTGCTGGGCCAGGGACCGGGTTTTGTTGTGCTGGGGAGCTCAGCCACGTGTCCGGCTCGCACAGAGCCCAACACCCTGTTCTGAGCAGCAGGGTAAGGGGGCCAGGGGGCAGGAAGGTTCTGGAGGTGGCAGTCAAGAAACGGGGGGGGGGCTTTTTGGGGGGAGTGGAGAAAGTTTTGGGCAGTCAGGGTACAGGTAGGGGGTAGGGTCCTGGGGGGCAGTTGGGGGGGGTCTTAGGAGGGGGCAGTTAGGGGACAAGGAACAGGGAGTCTTAGGTAGGGGGTGGGGTTCTGGAGGGCAGTTAGGAGCAGGGGTCCCAGGAGGGGGCAGTCAGGGGACAAGGAGCAGGGGGGGAGTGTTTGGGAGTTCTGGGGGGGGCTGTCAGGTGGCAGGGGTGGGGAGATGGATCGGAGCAGTCAGGGGACAGGGAGCAGAGGGGTTTAGATGGGTTGGGAGTTCTGGGGGGGGGCGGGAAGTGGGAGGGGCAGGGGCGGGGCTAGGGCGGGGCTCCTCCCGTCCTCTTTTTTTCTTGCTGAAATATGGTAACCCTACTCTGTGTTCCCCTTGCATTGTGATAGGCTCTTGCATGGGTGCAGAAGGGAAGGGAAAGGAAAGGAAGCTCCTAGCTGCATCCTCCCCACATGCCCATATAATGGCCAGCTGCAATCTGGGCTGTAATGTTTGCAAAGCTCTTTAACAACCTCACATGAAAGTGGCTCTAGAAGGGCAGAGTATCCCTCCCATCTATGTCATCCAGTGCACACAAGGAGGGATTAGATGGCTCCCACAAGACCTTAAACACGTTCCTACACATTGTAAACATTGGAGTTTTAGACGTACAGATGGGAAAATGTCGATGCATTGCTTGCCTACTGCATGTAACTCACGTGCATTTGGGTGCGCTCAAGTTGCGTGCACACAAATTCTGTGAACTCGTGCACAAGCCCTGATTTCACTGCCCCCATAGCTCTCCTTACAGCTGCAGCTCAAACAGTGGTTCTTATCATTTGCAACAGCTACTGCTGCAAATGTGCAAAACTGAATCTGCAAATAGTTCTATAACTCAGTCCTGAAACCCCACCCAAATAAGATTACAAGGCTTAGCATCAGTAAGGACAAGCCTACCTGGCCATTTTAGATGGTAAAGGTCAGTAATTTGAGTAATACAGGAGTGAAAAAGGATTGTAAAAGTAATTTTAAATTGGGAAAAATATTCTCCCCTTTGCATCTGAAGGGATTTTATTCAAGCTTTCCAAAATAAAATAAACACCTCTGGCATGAGACCAAACCTAGAACATTTTAGCCCCAGGGAAAATATTTCAGAAGATGATAGGATTGTGAAAATAAGGGGGTTTCAGAGAATGTTTGAGGCCAGAAGGGACAATACTGCTCATCTGGCCTGTATAACACAGGCCAGAGAACCTCACCCTAGGATTTCAGTGACTTGTGGTTGAACTAGAGCATCTCTTTTAAAAAGACATCCAAGCTTAAAGATGTGGAGTGATTGGAGAATCCACCACAGCCCTTGGTGAGCTGTTGCATTGATTGATTACCCTCACACTGAAAACTGCATCTTTTGTCCAGTTTACTGACTATATCCATCGATAATGAAAGCTTCCGGTAATCTTAACAATAGAGGCAACTATAATATGTGCCTAATACAGTAGGAAACTAAATGCAGGTAAATCTCACTCTGTGTAAAATCCCCTCAAAAAGGTGGAGTTTTGCAGTCACCTGGGCAAGTCACATGTCTATGAATGATTCAGCTTTTTGCAGGCCGATGCCATTGTTTACATGTTAGTTTGAACGTGCCCAGGAAAGCTCAGATGTGGACTGGCATCTCCCAAAGTCCACTGTTAGTTAAGTATTTCTTGATTGGGCACTTACTGAGAATAGTCCTGTCTCAAGAAGCTACCCAAATGCTTCACTGAGTCTACTTAGAATCAAACAAATACATAGCCAATATTCATAACTTCAACTACAAAAATGATACATACATACTGACAGCATAATCATAACCAGCAAACTACAACCTTCCCATAGACACCCCACGTGGCCTCCTCTGTATAAGAACTGGTGCAACCATAGGACCCTGGTTGCAACAATGATCTATACGGTCACAGATTATGTCAATAACATCACACCTCGCCTCACAGAATATAGGTTAAGGACTCCCTAATGTGCAATGGTCTAAGTTTCTCTTCATAACAATTTGTAGTTGCCAGTGGCTTGCACTACATCCTCCTTTCCCGCATCACTAGTTTCTATCTCCGGGACATTTTGGGAGAACCTTCTCCTCAGCTACCCCTCATTGCAGAGACAGTACATCAGCTGCTTTCTCCTTCTTTCTTCTGAGCTTTGCTTCCAATGTTTCATCCCTCTTGATTGATTTCAACAATCAAATTCCAGAATAATTATGCAACAGATCAAATGGGAAAGAAATGAATTGTGCACAGAATCAAAAGAAAGCAAAATTAATTATGCAGCTATAAAATGAGGTGCAAGTAATTACACGGTGATTCAGAAAGTGAGAAATCAGTTGTACAGAGGGTAGAAGTGACAGGATGCAGAGTGCTGGCAAATGGCTAGATTGGTCAGCTGCAGGTATATCAGGCAGTACAGTTGGTTAACTCAAGAATGAGACGGGGCAGCTGATGAGACTGAAGGAAAGTTACAAGGTGCAGATCTTAAAACGCACATCAGTGGCAGAGCAAGAGAGTGAATTGACCTAAATACCCCGAGCCACAGAAACCAACCCCCTGTATAGAATCCACAATCCAATATGAATTACGCTACGTAGAAACAGATGAGGTTAATATTTAGTAGTCTGGAAGTTATGTGATTGATTTGTACTGTTCTGGCTGTTAATTCTTCTGATTTTTAAATAAATGTGAGTATCTGCAGGTGTGGCAGTTATGCTGTATAATTCCAGACCACTCCTGGAAACACCTTATCTGTTCGCATGCTAATGAGACATCCTCTTGCAAGAGATGTGAAGAAACCAACATGCTAAGGAATTTGTATGCAGTAAGCTGATGGTCCAATGTAGTCAATGGAACCGAGCCAGAAAATCTTTTATTAAATGCAAATTGATATTCTTGTTTCATTTCCTGCTCCAATAGTTACAAATATTTACCAGAAGAGAAGTACTCCTCCTTTTACTCTGAAACCTGCCTGGGCAATTCTTCCTTTCCGGGGATCTACAGCATCCAGGGAGACAGGAAGGATAGAGACCTTGTTGAGACATGACACACAAATTGCCAGAGCGAGTTCCTGAAGCTCTGAGCAGCCTAAGAGCTTTCTAAAATGGAAGGTTTTCATCTGGCTTAATAAGTGAGCTCAGCTTAGTGCCAATCAGTAAATTTGCTTTTCAAGGTAACTGGAATTGCACATGGTAGCTGCTAGTCTGGACTCCCCAATGTTGGGAGACTCTTACCTCAGAGGTAATGGTCTGAGGAACATGGTCAAGTGTAAAAATGATCCTATAACTTCCCCAAATGGTGCTGAGAAGGTGGTGATGGGAGTTATTGTTGGCAGTTAAGGAGAACATGAAGGCTGCTTGGCTTGGTTACAACTGGTGATGTGTATTGGCAATAGTAGTCGCTAACCTCATTTAGTAGCAGTTACTAGCCATTAAGGGCAGTGGCTAGTGGTTTGTGGCAATTAGCACTTGGTGCTTGATACAGGCAGGTGGCAGTTAATGGCAGTTGTGGAGATCTGGTGGCACTTCCTGGAAGCTGATGAGAACTGGAGCGATGGGAGACAGGAGCACAGTTGGGTCTAGCAGCCCTGCCATGGAAATATTGCGGGGGATGATCTGTGTTTCTGCCCCACCTGTCATTTCCTGTAAACTGCATATGTGCATGGCAGGCGGAAGCAAGAGCGGGTCCCGGGAGGCTGGAATTGGGTCTGGGAGCAGGCAAGAACCACTCACCCTCCTCTCCCTTACACCCTGACTGTCCCCTGCTCCCCACGCACATCACCCTCCCTACTCCCGTTCACATCCCTGACTGTCCCCCATTCCCCTGCACAGCACCCACCCTGCTCCCCTTCACGTCCCTGCCACCCCAACATCTCCTCTGCCCCTGACTCCCCTGCTCCCCATGCACAGCACCCACCCCACTCCCCTTCACGTCCCTGACTGTCCCCCATTCCCAGCACCCACCCCGCTCCCCTTCACATTCCTGACACCCAAACTGTCCCCCATTTCCCACACAGAGCACCCATCCTGCTCCATCTACTACTCAACATCCCAACTGCCCCACCCCCGAGGCAGAGCACCCATCCCGTGCCCTCTCCTACCCCTGACACCCCAACTCCCCTGCACCCCCCTCAGAGCACATCTGCCCCCATTCAAGGTGAGTTTCTGCTGTCTCTGATGAGAATTGGTGGTAGCTGGTGGCAGTTGGTGGAATTTGGCACAGGTAGCAGCTGCTGCAGGCACTTACCTGCAGTTGGAGGAATATTGTGTCATTAATGGCTGCAGGGGCAGCTGATGGTGTCGGAGAGATTTGAGGCTAGTTAGGGCACTGGGGGAGATTTGCAGTGATTCATAGATTTTTAAGGCCAGAAAGGACCATTCTGACGTTCTGTATAACACAGGCCAGAGAACTTCACCCAGGGACTCCTGCATCTAGTTTCTAACTAGGGTGACCAGATGACAAAAACAAAATATCGGGACATATGGGGGGGGGGGGGCAGGCGCTGAAGAAAAAAGAAAAAAAAAGCCGGAGCACCACCGAAGCCAAATATCGGGACAAATGGCATCCCGCCAATACTTCCGTCGGGACATGGGACAAAGAGCGGAATAACGGGACAGTCCCAAGTTTATGGGGACTCTGGTCACCCTATTTCTAACACCTAGTTAAGCTGGAGCATTTGGTGATCGTTCCTGGAAGCAGATGGCCTTTGGCAGGAGATTCTGCCAGTGCTGCTTATTTTAACAGTCTCGCTCTGAGTCTGACTGAAGGGAGAATTCCTTTGCTTTCGCCAGAAAACCCTCAAAGTCCCGGGGAAGGGATATGGTCATTTGGATGCAGATGAAAATCAGCTGATTCTTTTAGCTCTGCCAGCTGCCTCCAGTACCAGGCCGGCTCCAGGGATTTTGCTGCCCCAAGCAGCAAGAAAAAAAAAAAAGCCGCGATCGCGATCACCTCTACCGCCACCGCTTCAGTCTTTGGCGGCAATTCGGCAGCAGGTCCTTCGCTCCGAGAGGGACCCGACACCAAATTGCCGCCGAAGAGCTGGATGTGCTGCCCCTCTCCGTTGGCTGCCCCAAGCACCTGCTTGCTGGGCTCGTGCCTGGACCAGTACCATTGTCCATGAAGTGCAGTTAACACAGCCTCAGGCCCTAGCAGTCCTAAACAAAATTGTCTGTGGCTCTACTCCTTTCTATCTCAGAGGTAGCAAACAGTGGTCCCAGACGTCTTCTGTCCTTAGGGCTGTTCAGATGGGTCTTCCCAATGCTCCCTTTTCAGGTGCAGGCTCTGGGATGGAGTTTGGGGGTGGGAGGCGGTGCAAAGGGAAAGGGGTGCAGGCTTTGGGAGGGAGTTTGAGGGCAGGAGTGGGTGTGTGGGAAGGGGGGAGGGGGTTTGGGAGGGAGTTTGGGATAGGAGGGGATGCAGGGGTGAGGGCTGTGGGGCTGAGGATGAAGGGTTCATGATGCAGGAGGGGGCTCAGGGATGGAGCAGAGGATTAGGGTGCGGGAGGATGAGGGCTGAGGGTTTTGGGGCATTGGAGAGGCTCAGCGCTAGGGTGGAAGGGCAGGGTAAGGGCAGCCTGTCTTCCCATTAGTGGATGGGGGACGCTAGGACCCGGGGGCAGCAGACAGCAGTTGCTGCTGGCTCTGGCAGTACAAGCAGGCAAGGGAGAGGCAGGCAGGGCGGGAGGACCCCACGGAGGGGGGGATGTGCGGAGCGGGGGTGGCAGGTGGAGGCTGGGGACCCATCCATCACTCCCCTGCTCCCTGACTGCCCCCCTGGACTCCCCTTACCATTCTGGCTCCAGGTGTAGGCAAAACACGCTTCCCGGTGGGTCGGTTTGTGTGTTACACAGGGCTGCAGACAGAGGAAGGGGGGAGCAGGGGAGGGCTCTGGCTGCTGGATGCCAATGGGAGCGGCTCAATCGGCCCAGCCGCCCAATCAGCAGCCGCACTCTGCATGGAAGGGAGGGAGGAAGGTGAGGGAGAACCCCCCACTCCCCCCCGGACATTTTAACCTTGTTACCAATTCCTCCAGGACGGCTATTTAGAGACACAAAAGCTGGACATGTCCGGGGAAATACGGACGGATGGTAACCCTAGCCACTGTGGTGCCGCTCCGGCCCACCCCACCTCCTCCCTCCAGAGGCTCGTATCACTTGGTAGTGGGAGGGGCAGAGGAGGCTCAGTGGCAGGCCTGGGGGGTTTCTGGTTGCTGCGTGGCCGCGCGCCACAGACAACTGGGCTACCCCGTGGCATGGCCCCTGCCTGCTCCCTACGCTCCTGTGTCCCTGCCAGCCCTGGAGCAGCCATCCCGGATAAGGAGGCCCAAGCAAGCCACAGACAAGCAGGCCAAGCTATCCCCGGCCAAGCTGGCCCCATACAAGCTGGCCAAGCCAGCCACGGCCCCAGCCAAGTTTGACCTGGCCAAGCTGGACAAACTGGCCAAGGCAGCACCAGTCAAGGCATCCAATCTCGCCGTGGCCATGGCAGCTCTAGCCAAGCCGACAAAGCCGGCCCCAGCCAAATGGGCCTAAGGCAGCCCTGAACAAACCGGCCCAAGCCAGCCCCAGCCCGAGACGGCCAAGCAGGCCCTGGCATCGGCCAAGACAGCCCTAAGATGGCCCTGCCCCGGCCCCATTCCCAGCCCAAACTGGGTCCCACTGAAGACAGCCTGGGCCTGGCTGGCGAAACGAGCACTGGCCAAGCAAGCCCCAGCCAAGCCGGCGAACCTGTTGTGCCAGCCTCAGCCAAGCAGCCCCAGACATGCCTGCAAAGCTGGCCTCAGCCAAGCTAGCCAAGCCGCCCCTGGCCTCAGCCAAGCTGGCCCTTGGCCGGACAAGAAGGTGAAGCCAGCAGCTGCCAAGCTGGCTCCGGCCCGGGCCAATGTGGCCACAGCCCCAACCAAGCTGGCCCCAGCCTGGCCAGCCCCAACCAAGCCATCTAGACATCACCGGCCAAGCCGGCTCCAACGAAACCGGCCCTGCCGGCCCTAGTCAAGCTGGCTGCAGCCAAGCCATCCAAAATTGCTCTGGCCCCATCAGCCCTGGCCCCAGACAAGCAGGTCAAGCCAGACCCCATAGAAGCCAACCCAGCTGGCCCAAGCCAACCCCGGCCCAAATCAGCCAAGTTGCCCCAAAACAGCCAAATCAGCCCTGGCCCAAGCCAGCCAAGACCACCAAACCAGGCCCAGCCAAGCCTTCCCCGGACAAGCCACCATGGATAAGGAGGCCCCAGCAGGCCACGGACAAGCTGGCCCAAACTGGTCCTGGCCCAAGCTGGCAAGGCCAAGTTGGCTCTGAACAAGTCGTCCCAAACCAGCCCGGGTCAAGCTGGCCCAGGCCAAACCAGCCCCTAGTCCTCACCTGCCACCCTGGCCAAAACCACCAAGCAGGCCCCGGCCAAGCCAGCTCCGGCCAAGCCTGGCAAGCCGGCCACAGCCAAGCCACACAAGACGGCCCCGGCCAATCTGACCCCAACCCCGACCCCGGCCAAGCTGGTCCTGGCCAGGACAGCCCCACCAAAGCCAGCCCTGGCCCACCCAGCCCAGGCCAAACCAGCAAGGCCGGCCCCGACCAAGGTGTCCAACCAGCTTCGATGAAACCAGCACCACCGCCCCCAGCCAAGCTGGCAGTGGTGAAGCCGACCAAGCCTGTCCAGCCCCATCAGCCCCGGCCCCAGACAAGCAGATCAAGCTATCCCTGGACATGCCAACCCCATACAATATGGCCAAGCCAATCGCCGGCCCCAGCCAAGTTTGACCCGGCCAAGCTGGCCCAGCTGGCCAAGCCAGCACCAGTCAAGCCATACAATCTGGCCGCGGCCATGCCAGCCCCAGCCAAGCGGACAAAACCAGCCCCAGCCAAGCTGGAAAAGTCAACCCTGGCCAAGCAGGCCCTGGCACAAGCCAAGCAGGCCCTGGCACCAGCCCTGTTCCCAGCCCAAACTGGGCCCCGCTGAAGACTGCCCTGGCCAAGCCAGCCCCAGCCACTGCCATCTAGCCACAGCCCGGCTGACCCCAACCTTGGACAGGCCAGCCAAAACCCCACTGGCCCCAGCCAATCTGGCCCTGGAGAAACAGGCTAAGCCATCCCCAGCCAATCCGGCCCTGGAAAAGCCGGCCCTGGCCCCTGACATGCCAGACAAGATGGCCTTGGACAAGATGGCCCCAGACAAGCCGGACAGGACAAGCAGAGTCTGACTCTCTGAGGTAGCTGCTGGTTGGGGATGGGTGTTTAAAATGTCTCTCCTTCAAGATTCTGCTTTGTCACCAGCATCCTCCTAAAAGAGGGGACCCGAGTGGGCAAAGGATATGTGCTGCCTGTAGGGATCAATCTTCCATTGGCAAGTGAATGGAAGAGACCATTCCGACTGCCCTGTGTCCTCTCTAATGTCTGGGATTCTAGGAGACTGCTCCCTTGGAAGCTTGTCCACTCCAGGCCACAGCCTGGGAGGAAAGGTCTGACAGTCATACTCCCTGGCACCATGCTAGCCAATCCAGCTCCCAGTTGCTGTTGGTTCCTATTCTGCAGAAAGGTCTGTATCTAGAATTCTAACTAACTAGGCGTTCATAAAATTGCCCATCATTGTGGCTTCTGGATGCAGATCTCCAGTGGGACCTCTAGTCCCACAACATTGGTTCAGGGTTTCAAGCAAGTGAACGATAGCGGAGGGGGCATATGCTCAGCACTTACGTAGGGATTGCCATGGAGATCCTCAGCTCCCCGTCCTCCATGAGGGAGATGGTGATGGCCGTCATCTTTAGCGTCTTCTGTTGAAACCATTCACAGTCTGAGATGATAGCAATGATGTGCCACTTCCCTACAAGCTACACACAGTGGCTCTTTGTGACTCTGGGCCTGCAGTTTCACAAGTGATGGGAGGGGTTGGATGCTCAACTTAAAGAGTGCCTGCCCTCTGAAAACCAGGCCCTCTGAAGGTGCCTCAAACTGGGCACCCAAAATCCCAGGTCACATTTGAAATGGCAAGTCTAGGTCCATATTTCATAGAGCAGCAGCGGCACCCTCTCCTGTTCCTCATGCGAAGAACATGGATCAAAACCGGGTTGCTTTCAGAACAGCTCCAGAAACCCCCAGAGAGTGGCAGAGCCTGGCTGAGTTTGTTGAACACTCAACCCAGCCGTGTGTCAAGAAACAAAGACTCTAAGGCCACAAGGGGAGTTCTCCCCACATTACTTTTAAGATCTGCTAACCTCTCCCTGAACATTACTGAACATTTATTGCCTTTCAGCACAGAGAAATCAGGAGCTAAAGCCGGCTTTTCAAAGGGGCGGACAGAAACAATGTGAATGCGCCCCCTGCTGGCTCCACAGTTGCAAATACTCTTTCTGTAGCTGAGCCACCATGATTAAATGGAGCCTCCGTGCCTCACCCATCCCATCCCCATGCCCCTATTTATACAGCCCAAGAAGGCTACTGGCATTTTGGGCTGTATAAGTAGGGGCATTGCCAGCAGATTGAGGGACATGATCATTCCCCTCTGTTCGACATTGGTGAGGCCTCATCTGGAGTACTGTGTCCAGTTTTGGGCCCCACACTACAAGAAGGATGTGGAAAAATTGGAAAGAGTCCAGCGGAGGGCAACAAAAATGATTAGGGGGCTGGAGCACATGACTTATGAGGAGAGGCTGAGGGAACTGGGATTGTTTAGTCTGCAGAAAAGAGGAATGGGGATGGAGGGATAGCTCAGTGGATTGAGCATTGGCCTGCTAAACCCAGGGTTGTAAACTCAATCCTTGAAGGGGGCCAATTAGGGATCTGGGTCAGAAATCTGTTTGGGGATTGGTCCTGCTTTGAGCAGGGGGTTGGACTAGATACCTCCTGAGGTCCCTTCCAACCCTGAGATTCTATGATTCTATGATCCTCCTCTTGAGCACAAGGATCCAGCTCTGGGACCAAAGGCAGGACTAAGCTGAGAGTGTTAAAGGAAGCCATTGTATAGGGGGCTGCTTGGATGGCTTTTCAGCTGGGGCTGCAGATGAATCAAGGGTGTATTTGCCATTAGGGACTGCATACATCTCCATCCTCTCCCCAGCACCTGGGTGGGGTGCAATGATGCTTGCTCTATGCTTAGCCAGAACAATCAGACCTTGGTGAGTGCTACCTTCCCGTCCCCGGAACTATGTATGTTACCTTCTCTTGCTCCTTGATCAATGTGTCCTGGGCTTCAGCATGAATCCAGTAGAGTAGGGGCAGTCCCAGGCTCAGCATCACAGCCTTCATCTTGCAGTCGTCCCCTCTCGTGTCTCAGCAAAGACTGGGAAATGTGGCGAGGTCTCCAAGGAAGATACCAACTCCTTTGGAACTCTTGGCTTTATAGAACCAAAGCAGGTGTCAGAGTCAGCCCCTCTCTGCTCACCCACCCACCAATCTGCCACTCACAGGTTGTGCAACCATGGAGATAAGAGAGTTATTGTTGGCATCAGCTGAGGCGGTGTTTCTAATCACACCGCAGTGAATGTTCTCATACCCAACGCACAGAGGATGGTCTCTTCAGTTCCCAAGGAGAAGCAGGGGGCAGAGGGAGGACAGCTTGGTTTAAGCCCCACTGGACATTTGCAGTGTGTTCAAGCTGGAAAATTTCAGGGACTCTTTTCCAGGTGGCAGTGAAAGGAAAATGGGCCTCACCTTGTTCTTCCCTTTCCTTGGCTGTTCAGGGATCTTGGCAGGGCCTGGTGAGGACTGGAGATCACCAAATTAAAGAGGTTCAGACAAAACCCACTCCAGGAACCTTATCTTACACTGGGTGTTCTGCATCCGAGCCCAAAGGAGCGAACTCAGACGCATCTCTGCTCATCTCTGCTTCACATATGAATTCAGCCTTTCTGGAAGTCACTGACTTTGCCAGATGCTGCTCCATGGAGAAGCCCAAATCTTGGATGCCAGCCTCTGCAGCAGCCTAGTAGCTCTGGGAGACCATGTCCTCTGCCTCCTGCCAACACATCACCAAGTCCACTCGCCTGCATGAAATTCACCCCTGTGCAGGTAGCATGAGGCCCATGCACCCCATGGCCTGGCAGCACTTGGCTCCCACTTATCCCTTCCAAACAGGACTTAGGGCCTTCATTGGTGCACAAGCCCTTGCTCCAGCCCTTTGCAGAGGGCCAAATTCTGCCCACTGGTTGGGGGCCAGCCGGAGGGCTTGGGGGGCTACTGAGCCGTTTGTTGAGGCACCCAAGGACAGGGCCCTTTGGGCAGCATTGACCTCCCACAGCTGGAGCTGTGGAGTCCAACTTCTGCTGCAGCCCATCTCTCCTAACTGACATTTGTACAGGCTGTTTGAATCCAGTCTTCCCTCCTGCTGGGAACACTGTGGTGTTCTGGTGTATTTCAGCATCACCCTCTGCCATCCAGTTACCTGGTCGTGGTGGTTTCCCTCTTTTGGATGGAGTTGCCCTTTCTCTGGGCATCACTAACTCTCCTCTGCCAGAGACAGCTCATCCCCAGGCCAATGCTTCTGGCCAGCAGGCATTGCCGTGGAATCCACCCCTTTCCCCACCTACTGGATGGTTCCAAGGTGAGGACACCCCTTGATGCTCTTCAAACACTTGCCTCACGTTTCTTAGAGGACATCAGTAACCTCCCCCCTCATGCTAAGGACCTGGCAGCCCATTGTTCCCTCTGCTCACTTTTCACATCATTACTTCTCTTGAGGAAGAGCTTTGAAGAACTGTGAGAGGCAGAGAACGGGAGCAGCAAGACGCCTGCCCATTCATTCCTCAGCAGACATGGGGAGCAGGAGCATGGGAGTTTAATGATTCCCCCACCTGCCCCTTCCCAACTATTCTTCTCCTGACATTTGGAAGCTCTACTTGATTTGCTGGCAGAGCTGGTAGATTCCGGGGCCAGGAGTTTCCTGGCTTAGGGGCTTCACAGCACAAGCACCACCATGTGCACCAAACAGGCAAGTTCCTGGGGCATAGCCATTGCGGTAGAGGAGCTGACAAGATCCACAGGGGCGGTGGGCTGAGCCAGCCCTGTAAGAGACCTGAGGAGTCCAAACTGTCCAGCATGGAGAATGGCTGCAGAATGGGCCGGGGACGTGAGGAGCTGAAATCACCCTGGCGAGTCTGTACAGGCCCACTCAGCAGCCCCTCCCCGCCAGGGCCAGCTCTGGCTTTTTTGCTGCCCCAGGCAAAAAAGCCTTTTGCCGCCCCCCGCCCCCGGCATGGAGTGCGGCAGGGGAGGGCGCCGAGCCCGGCCGTGGGCGAGCCCGACGCGGCTCCGCTCTCCCCGGCGGCCAGAGCGCCAGAGGGAGGGTGGAGAGCCTGGCCAGGGCCCCGCTCTCCCCGGCGGCCGGAGCGCTGGGGGAAGGGCGGCGAGCCCGGCCAGGGCCCCGCTCTCCCCGACCGGCCGGAGCGCCGGGAGGAGGGCGGAGAGCCCAGTCGCGGCCCCGCTTTCGGGACGGATCGCCGCGCCGTGCTGCCCCCCTCCAGGTGCTGCCCCAAGCACATGCTTGGTGGGCTGGTGCCTGGAGCCAGCCCTGGTCCCTGCCACCGCCCCAGACGCCAGCACTAGAACTATCCAACCAGCAGCTGCTGCACCCCAGTCAACAACAGCACCCACGCACAGAAGAGCCTCCCTCCTCGCACCAACGTTGAAGATGGGGCACAGTGAGGGTCGGCCTGTACAATGAGCCCCACTTGGGCTGACAGTGGGGTTTGAACTAAAAAGGTGAACTGCTGCTACGGCTTGAACTCAAGGTGTAGCTCCATTAACTAGAAGCTATAGGAGGCTCTTCTCCCCAGGTGCCAGGCAGCCACTAGAGGGGAGCATCTGCCTGCACCGTCCTAACTGGGGTGTGTGACACCTGGCACCCCAATATTCACCACTATCATGTAATTAGGATATGTTTTGTACAAAGTATGCCTTGTGAGGTTTCATTCTAAAAGTCTGGATCTGCTAGACATTAGTATCTCATTGGGCTGTATGTGCTATCGTCGTGTGTGAAGTTACGAAGTTTGGCTACGTATGTGTTACTGAAACATGTTGTGAGGTTGAAAACACTCACAAACAGCCTTTCAGGTACAACAGTAAAAAGGCCAAACAATGTTAGTGGCTTATGGAGGAAATGCACACATGCACCAGGATTACCCCAGGAACTGTGTACAATAGAAACCTCTCCGAGATAGCACTACACAATGGGAACTGCTTGACCCAGATTACTGCAAAAGAGTTTTGCAGCAAGTGCGAAGAAGATATAAAAAGGGACCATGACATCATGATGGGACCTCACTCTCCCTACAACACCACACCTGGAAACACTTGAGGGTCAAGGACTGAACTGTGGGAAGTGATGGTCCCAGGCTAAAGGGATTTTTAGCCTGTGTATGAAAACCTGGGAAAGCCAAGGCAGCTTGTGCCTTAAGAATCTGCCGGCCTGTTTATCACTCAGGGTGAGAATTTGCTAATTCATATCCTACCTATCTAGTGTGTTAAGATCAGTTTCTGGTTTTGTTTATTTACTAAGGTAATCTGCTCTGATCTGTTTGCTATCACTTATAATCACGTAAAATCTTTTGTAGTTAATAAACTTGTTTTTGTTTTGTCTAAAACCAGCGTGTGGAAATTATAACTTGGGGCAGAAAGCTGTTGCATATCTCTCTCCACACTGAGGGAGGGGGCGAATTTATACTGTAGTTTCCTGTGCAGCGTAAGCCGGTATAATTTGGGGTTTACACGCCAGAGGGGGGTGCGGGCCTTCGCAGCTGGGAGGTGCCTTAGCTGAGCTGATCTCAGCATGTGTGTGAAGCTGCAGCTGGGTGTGTCCCTATCTGTGTGAAGGCTGGTGGAAGAACAGACTTGGAGAGCTTGGCAACTTATCACAGCACCACAGTGTGAAAGGGAGCCCAGGCTGGTGGGTCAAGCGAGTTCAGTGGTACCCCATTTCCAAGTGGCACCCCGGGGGGGAACCCATCACAGGTTGCCATCTGCCTACCCAGTGGAAAGGGGGAAGGTGCCTTTCTCTGCACTTGGGAAGAGTGGGGGTGAGAGGGCTAGTGAGGACATGTGACCTAGTGGTTAGGGTGCTGGTCTGGAATTTGGGAGACCCAGTTTCAATGCTTGGCCCGCCCCAGATGCCTGGGGTTCCCTCTGTACAGGGGGGTACTAGCACTGCCTCACAGGGGTTTGGAGTGGCTAAATATGCTAATGATTGTGAGGTGACGGGAGCTATACAAGGCCCATAGATAGGTTTGAAATGGGGGATTTCCACACAGAAGGGGATACGGGGGAGCTCAGCAGGGATGATGAGGGTTGAGGGGCATGGTGGGGGGATATCTGGGTGGGAAGGGAGTTGAATAGAATTTGCTGTGGTGTCTTCGTTTCTGGCCCTGCAGGGGTGTGAACAGGAGCAGGGTGGCACCTCCTCACCTGGCTTGGAATTTCCTTTTATCTTTAAACTCTTCTGGTGGCAAACCTCAGGCCCAATCCTGCTCCCATTGAAGCCAGTGGCAAATCTCCCCTTGGCCTCAGTGAGGCCAAGGACTGCAGCCGGCTGGCAGGGAGGGCAGGGGCTTGTTTTCCCCCTGTGCTGGCTCTCCCCACTGGCAGCCACTGGCTCTGCCTCTCCCATCACCTCAGGAGCTGAGGGTGGCCTTGGGATCCCCTTCCTGGCTTCATGGTCAACAGCAGCATGTTAACCCTTGCTGCTTCCAAAGTGCCTCACTCGCCCTCCTCAGCTGGCAGCTGGAGGAGGGGGCGTCGGTGGTCAGGGAGCAGGAGCCGGGCAGGGGCTGCAGACAGGACTGCGGGGAAGGGACCGAGAACTCTCAGGGATCAGGGAGGTGGGATGCGGGGGATGTAGGGGGGTGCCTGACATTCTGGAAGGTGGATGGGGGGATGCAGGGGCTTTGCTGCTGGTCATGCGATGGGTCTGCGTAATGAACCAGGTGCTGCCTTGAACTCGGCGGCTGCGGCGGGAGCCTTTGGCCAGCACAGTTGTTCTGGCATTAACAGAGCGCACTTACCCTGGGAGCCACAGGTGCCACTGGACTGGAGAGCAGGGCACGGCGCTCAGCAGGGCACATGGCGCAGGGGTTGGGCGCTCGGCTGCCTCTCCTGCTGCTAGCAGGCTGGGGAAGGTGCCGGCTGGCCAGCCAGAGTCCTGCCTTGTGCGGAGCTCCTCCTCCTCTGCAGGCCAGCTCTGCCCCTCCCTTCCCCTGCCCAGGTCCAGCCCCGCCTGCTCCCATCCAGCCCCCTCCCGCCCCTCCTGCATCTGGGCCTTGACCACTCCACCCCCACCTGGCTCCCAGGCCAGCCCCACCTGGCGTTGCTTCTTCTGGCAGATCAGGAGGCTGGGTTGGGATTCACTGCAGTAAATTGGACTGGAGGGGGAGCCTGCTCCCCATTATTCACTCCATGGGCTCTAATGTGTCTGTGACTCAGACTTACCCACTGGCCCAGGGGGTGTTTCCAAAGGCTGCCTTGTGGAGGGGGAAGAGGCCCCTTTAAAGGTCACTCCAGTGCCCCAGTATGGAGAATTATCCTTGGGGTCTAGAACCCAGTGCAGACTCCAGGGCTTCCCACGAGGTCCCCAGACAAACACTCCAAGCTCTGGGAGCAGCTTCTGAATCTTTATTTAGCAGGGAGAGGAGAAATCCCCTCGTGAAGCAGCAAGTCCTGCAGAGCCCAGACTGCAAGTGCAGCAAGACAGAGCAAATCGCCGCAGAGGAAGAGAGAAGGGTGAGGGACAAAGCAGCAGCCTGGATTTCTGGAACATTGACGCTTCTGCCATCAGTCGGAGCTGGAGGAGCTGCAGCTGATGGGTCCTCTTTAACCGCTGTAAGACAGTAACAGATGAAGACTGGTTCTGGGATGGACAGGCAGGTGCAGAGCTGGCACCGGGGTTCGTTAGCCCAGCTGAGAAATCCCCAGGTGCTGGTTAGCTGAGACACTCACATCACAGGTGCAGTGGTGTCAATCCGCAGTCACCAGTGACCAGCACAGGCATTTTAGCCCTGGGGTCAATGGATCCCAGTTACACCCCTCTGCCTGTGGAGCATGGCCCCCACCCCAGGCCCTAAACCCACCCAGCAAGGCTGCAATGGGATCCAGTCCTGGATTTCTATGATTGGAAGGGTGTAAAGAACCTCCTCCCCCCCCCCATTGCCCATCATCATTCTAATGCCTAGTGCTGTTTATCTGTAGTTCTCTCTCTGGGCATATCCTCATCCCGTGTCCAGGGTGTTAGAGCCTCCTTTCTCCTCCAACCTGTGCCAAGCACTGGACAACCTCCTTGGGCCAGATCCCACGCTGGTGAAAGTCCCATGCTGGTGGTTACTCCAGTGAAGTCTACAGAACTGGAGTTCCCCTTTGCTTCTTGTGTCCCATTCTGTATCCAGAGCAGGGCTTGGAATAACTAGATCAGAGACAACCCTGTCCTTCACCTGACCCAAGCCCAGGGATGCTGGGAGAGTTTCCCAGGGGGGGCTATGGGTAGGGCCCTACCAAATTCATGGTCCATTTTGGTCAATTTCATGGTCATAGGATTTTAAAAATCATAAATTTCATGATTTCAGCTATTGAAATCTGAACTGTCCCAGTGTTGTAATTGTAGGGGTCCTGACCCAAAAAGGAGTCATGGGGGGTCGTAGGATTACAGTAGCGGGGGTGGCGGTTCTGCTACCCTTACTTCTGTGCTGCTGCTGGCGGCAGCGTTACCTTCAGAGCTGGGCAGCTGGAGCTGAAGGCAGAGCCACTGCTAGCAGCAGCGCAGAAGTCAGCATGGCCTGGTATTGCCACCGTTACTTCTGTGCTGCTGCCCGCAGAGCTGGGCCCTCAGTCAGCAGCCGCCGCTCTCTGGCCGTCCCGCTCTGACGGCAGCGCAGAAGTAAGGATGGCAATACCACAACCCCTCCTAAAATAACCTTGTGCCCCCCCTGCAACTCCCTTTTGGGTCAGGACCCCCAATTTGAGAAATGCTGGTCTCCCCCCCATGAAATCTGTATAGAACAGGGTAAAAGCACACAACAGACTAGATTTCATGGGGGGCGGGAACCAGATTTCATGGTCTGTGATGCATTTTTCATGGCCGTGAATTTGGTAGGGCCCTATCTATGGGCCTGGGAGGAGGGTGGCTGGGAAGTTTGGGCAGTAGGGGCTTCCAACATTATTCATCAGAACTATTTCTGATGTAAAATTCTGCTTTTGATTAACCCCCCCCCCAATGCCTTTGCATGGAAATGTCCACTTTTTGCATGAAAATCAAAACTTTCAATTCAGAAATGCCGCCGCTGTGCCTCATGGGAGTTGTAGTCCGGGTGCCTCATGTACCTATTCTCCACTTTGAGCTGGGTTCCCCAGCTGGTGGCGACTAGTGGGGAGGGACACAAAGGGGGTACCAGCCAAAGGGGGGCACGTGGCCTCACCATGTGACACCCCTACATGACTTCTCCCAACCCCACCCCCAGCCTGGGGCCCCCACGCTCTCCCCATTCCGTCCCTTCCCTGTCCCACGTTACCTGGCGGAGGGGCTCTGACCCGCTGCACTGCGCTGGGCAGCATCCCCTCCTGGGCAGCGTGGGAGAGTGCAGCAGCCGAGCAGCATGGCCAGAAGTGGAGACGCTCTGGACCTGCCTCTTCCCTTCCAGCTCTGGCCCCGCCGGCTGCTGGCCCCTTCTCCCCCTCCCCACCCCAGTGTTTGAGGAGGATCATGTGACCCTCCCACCCATCGCCCTTGCTGGACTTCATCTCCCATGATGCACAGCCTCTCTTGACTGAGAGGAAAGACTGTGGTGCATCATGGGAGATGCAGACCAACCAGGGAGCCCAGGCTGTAGAATACAGTGGGGTCATGAGACACCCAAACTACAACCCCCATGAGACACCGCAGTGACCTGTCGAAATGTTTTGCCAAAAATGTGAAATTTTCAGCAGAACATCCCCCTCCCCACCTCTGGCCCCTTTTCCACCCAGCTCTCCTGGGTGCCTCTGACAGAGAGAGCTGATGTACAGTGAAGTCTCACTGATGGGCAGAGGACCAGCCCATGTGCTTCTCAGTAACACGCATGGAGTTCTGCATGTGAAGCAGACCCTGTTCAGTGCAGAGACCAGCCAGAACCCACCGCAGGAACCCTGGCCTAGTAACCAATCAACTCACCTGAGGGCCTTGGCACATTCATCTGTCAAAAGAAAGAGAGAGGTGTGAGTGTTGCAGAATCACCCTGCAGCCGCCTGAGCCTCTAGTCCAGTGGTCTCCAAACTTTTTTGATTGCGCACCCTATCAGTAAAAAATTTTTGAGCACGCACCCCCTGCCGCGCCAAAGGAAAAAAAAAAAACCCGCCACTTGGACTCCCGCCTGAACTACCGAAGCAAAAAAGAAAAAGGAAAACCGCTTGGACTCCTGCCTGACGAAGCAACAAAAAAGGGCTCCTCCTGCCGCGCACCCCCAAGGATCCTCTTGTGCACCTGCTGGGGTGCGCGCACCTACTTTGGAGACTACTGCTCTAGTCAGCTAAGAAAAGTATTGGAATTACCAGAATCCCATAGGCAGAAGGACCTGAGCCCCGGCAGGGGTGTGTTTTGTGACCAATGCAATTGAATAGAGTCCAAGCCTGACAGTGCAGGTGGGAGAGAAATAGGGTGACCAGACAGCAAGGGTGAAAAATCGGGACAGGGGTTGGGGGGTAATAGGCACCTATATAAGACAAAACCCCAAATATCGGGACTGTCCCTATAAAATCGGGACATCTGGTCACCCTAAAGAGAAATGAATCCAGTGACTGGTGGCATTTACCTGACTTTGGGAGGACGACCAGCATGTTATCGGTGAGGCCCATGGGTGGGTAGAGCTCCTTGAATCTCTTCATGACCTCAGAGTCCACCTCCTGGACTCTACCTGCAGCCAGAGATCAGAATTAAAGCAAATCTCTCCAGCTCAACCCTTGTGAAAGCACATGACATGGTTCCTTTGCAGCTGGATGGACAAACTGAGGGCTGATGAAATGATGACAGGCCGTATGCCAGGAGAGTGAGGGAATGCTGCGCTAACTGAGACGGACGGAGAGGCGGTTGCGTGAATATAGGATCAGCTAGATGGTTGGAAAGAGGAATGTGTTCTGGACCCTTGAATAGACCGAATCTTTGATGTATTGGACAGTGTAACCCCTGCATGATGGGCCATGCTGCCAACAAACAGACCCGTTACAGGATCCCCTGGTTTCCAGCATTCACCCGGCAGCTAGCGAGAGCTGTTGGTAAAAACGTTTCCATTTGCTTGGGTTGTGTCAGCGTGCCCTTGGGGTTGTGGCAATGCCACTCTGCCCTCAGGATTGGCTCTAAGGAATAGTCTAGGGAAAGAGTTTGCTGGCACCAATATTTACAAAACAGCAACTATTAGAAAATAGTCACGGAAACATTTCAAAGTTCCCTTCAGCCCAGAACAGAAATAAATCGGTGTGGCTGGTAGCCAGTCAAAGCTAGCCAACATGGCTCAATTCTCTATCTCCATACTCCCCCATCTAGCTAGCCCCATCACTTGAGGAGCTGAAGTCACCACAGGTGCTGAGTACCTGTCTGAATACTGAACACAACACACCGCTCATGCAAAAGGCAGACCAAGGACTCTCCATGGAAATGGCAACAGAGAGTCCTTGGTCTGCCGACGAAGTGGGCATTCACCCACGAGAGCTTATGCGCCAATACATCTGTTAGTCTTAAAGGTGCCACAGGACTCTCTGTTGCTTTTTACAGATCCAGATTAACACGGCTCCCCCTCGGATACTTGACTCCATGGAAATGGTTCATCAGCCAATACAGCTGAAAAACTTAAGCTGCTCATGGGTCACTTGCGACCAGAACTAACACTACCCCGTCCCAAGGGTTTGGTCAGTTTGCTTCTCTCTGCTCAAGTGCCACCTCTGCTCTAAACTAGTGGGTTTTGTTTGCCCCACGAGTGGGCCTTGGGGCAGAGTTTGCTGTCTGGTCCAGCCCAAGGTCAGCAGAAAAGGCTAATGGCCCCAGCGATGGGCAAACCCAGGTCTCCCAGCTGAGCTCACATGGTAAAATACAGGGAAGCCTCTGCAGGGGCCAGGGCATTACTCAGACAGGCAACTTAGTGCGGATGCTTTAGTTGTGATGCTGGACAGAGAGGCCAGGAATCCTGCCTCGGCCAGGTGTGTGGGGACAGCTCAGCTGCTGGGAGCTTCACCAATCCCACCTCATCTTCCCTGGCTCATTTCAATGTTGTTTCCTCCTGCAGTGTGTGGGCCACGTCCCCTTCTCCCAACACCTACTGTAGAGCTGCAGGGTGGTGCTGCTCTTCCCGTCACTGTCCTTGAAGGTGTACACGATGGCATAGTGAGTGTAGTCCGTCTCCATCACGCGCAGGTCATTCTTGCCCATCTCTGTAAAAAGAAACCAGGTGATGGCCAGATCCTGCTGTGTCAGATCCTCCCTTTCTTCCCCAACCACCACCCAACAGCTGTGAGAGGGGCAATGTTGCCTAGGGGAGAGAGCACTGGCCTGGGACTCAGAAGACCTGGGTGAGCTTGGGCAAGTCCGTTTGTGCCTCAGTTCCCCCATCTGTAAAAGAGGGATAATGATACCGACCTCCTCTGTAAAGCACTCTGAGATCTGCTGGAGAAAACAGTCACATAAGGGCTAAATATTATTAGTGTGGGTGCTAGCGCTTTGCACATGGCTTTTTGCTGCGGTATTTTGGATCAGAGCTTGGGCAATGGCTACGTGGGACTATCCCCACATAATCCTAATAAACCTCGAACCCCCGGGAGCCCAGAGGGGGCACGTTCCACCGGCAAGCCCTGCCAGTGCCAATTGGTCCCACCTCACCTATGCTAGATGGCATGTGCTGAAACCAAGGAGATCACAGCTGTGTCTTATGGCTGCTGCTCCCATTGGCTCAGGCCAACCTGATCCAAAAAAGATCCTCTGACCCTGCTGCTGCAAACGGCTAGACTGGCGTGGAACAGAAGCATGTGACCAAGTGTGTGGTTTGCCTGGGCAGGTGCTAGGACTGAAGGCACAGATCGGGGAACCTTCTGCAAATGGCTGGTTCTGGGCACGGCTCTAATTTGCACACACAGTTGTGCTAACTGGGTGTGCAAGCTCAGCATGCAGTTGCACATACACCCTTAACACACTCAGTAATGACAACATGACTCATCTTGAGAACTTCACCTCTCGTCAGGTGATGGGTCCCGCTCGGATAACCAACACTGAGGCGATAACCACCAGCTGGAAGCAAAGGGATTGCTGGGGCTGACCTCCCCACCCCCAGCACCAGCATCTCTGGTGGGGAGGGAGAGCAGGAGGTGGGAGGAGGTCCTGTTCCTCACCTCTCCCTCAGAGTCAGCCATAGAGTCCTCAGTGTGGCCCCTTCCAGGGGCACTCCCCTGAATGCTGGGGAGCTTGGGCAGGATTGTACTGCCCTACAGTATAGCTCCCCCTATAGGTTCCCCTAAGGCAGTGCAGTTGTGTGTCATGCCCAAACCATGGCACTGGCTCCAGGCACCATTTGGCAATTGGCCCAGGAGCTCTTTGAAAATATATAACTAACAAGCAGCAAAGCCATGTGAATGAGCCATGAGCCCCCTGCCCCTGTGCTGGCCAGCGTGGAGAGCACCAGCCACCCAGGACGTACGCGAATTGGTGTAGTGACCCAGCTGCCCAGTCTTCTCAAAGACCAGCTCAATTTTTTTACATCCGTCTGGGCTGAAAAACAACAAATGACAAAACAAGCTCACGTTAAACCAGAATGTGAGACATCCAGACCACCTGGCATCACCTGGGTGATGTGTGAGCCCAGCCTGACCTGGGGAGGGGACATGGCATCGTTGGGAGTGGGCATGAGCCTGTCCCAGTGGGGGGAAGGGGACATGGCAGTGCTGGGGATGGGTGTGAGACCATCCCAGGTGTGGGGAGGGGACGTGGCATTGCTGAGATCGGGAACGGGGGGAGCCCGTCCTGGCTGTGGGAAAGGGATGTGACATTGCTGGAGGTGAGCCTGTCCCAGCTGGGGGAGGGGACATGGCATCATTGGCAGTAAGATCCCATCCCAGATGTGGGGAGTGGATGGGGCATTGCTGGGGGGGGGGACGACGTAAGCCCGTCCTAGATGTGGGGAGGGGATGTGGCATTGCCAGGGGTGGGGGTGTGAGACCGTCCTGACCAGAGGGGTGCAGGGAAATTTAGTGGAGATTTTCATTTGTGGAATGTTACTGTCCAAATTCCTGTTCGCTGGCAGAAGAATCCCGCTGTGGCCACGTCCCATGGGAGCTGGTGGTATACGCGGAGTGACCCATGGTGCCCAGTGAGGAGAGCACCTGGTAATTTCAGCACCACAACCCTCTGCCATGGAGCTAGAAAGCAGGGTTCTCAAACTGCACCGCAACCTCCTTCTTACAACAAAGTTACTACATGATCCTGGGGGTGGGGGGGAGGAGCAGGCAGAGCCCAAGCCCCATCGCCCCAGGTGGGGAGAGAGGGGGCCACAGCCCGAGCCCCATCGCCCCAGGTGAGGGTGGAGCTCAGGCTTCAACTTCAGCCCCGGATCCCAGCAAGTCTAATGCTGGCCCTGGTGACCCCATTAAAATGAAGTCATGACTTTGGGGTCCCAACCCACAGTTTGAGAATTGCCGAGCTAGATAAATGCTCTGCAGATGCTGCCAACCACTGTAGTTACTAGGCATGGCCAGTAGGGGGAGACAGGCAAGGCCAGGCCAGCATGTTACAATCACTTACAAGGGGTAGCCAATTTTGAAATGCAGATTGTCCTCTGGTGTGACGGTAATGACGGCTGCAGATGTCTTCATCAAGTCCTTCATGCTCTGGAAGATTGGGCAGTTCGACACCGCTACCATGATGTGCCACATCCCTGAGAACTGCAGCATAGTGTTCTGGATGAGAGCTTGGAAAAGAGACCGCCAGCCCAGCTCCTGCTCAGTGCGCTGGCCCCGCCCAGGAACGGCACCCAGAACCTTACTGCTGTTGTTACTCATTGTGACAGCTCTTATCTAGCGCTTTTCTTCCAAAGCACTTTACACAGGTCAGCAGCAGTATCCCTGTGACACTCTGCACCCCATATCCACCATAGTGATAGGATTATGGTATAATTATGATGCATCTTCTACAAAACATGTCTTGGGAGGTGTCAATGGAAAAGTTATGGTTTGCTGAATATGAGTATCCTATTGCATGCAAGTATCATTTTTGTATCTGAAGTTATGAATATTGACTATGCACCTGTATTTCAAATGTGTTTGCTCCTGGGTAACAGATACAAAGTACAGGTTTCAGAGGGGTAGCCATGTTAATCTGTATCGGCAAAAACAATGAGGAGTCCTTGTGGCACCTTAGAGACTAACAGATTTATTTGGGCATAAGCTTTTGTGGGCTAAAACCCACTTCATCGGATGCATGGAGTGGAAAATCCAGTAGGCAGGTATATATATACAGCACATGAAAAGATGAGAGTTGCCTTACCAAGTGGAGGGGTCAGTGCTAACGAGCCAATACAATTAAGGTGGAAGTGGCTTATTCTCAACAGTTGACAAGAAGGGGTGAATACCAAGGGAGGGAAAATCACTTTTACAGTGCTAATGAGGCCAATGCAATCAAGGTGGCCCATGTCAAACAATTGACAAGAAGATGTGAGTATCAGCAGAGGGAAATTAGTTTTTGTAGTGACCCAGCCACTCCCAGTCTTTATTCAGGCCTAATTTGATGGTGTCCAGTTTGCAAATTAATTCCAGTTCTGCAGTTTCTCGTTGGAGTCTGTTTTTGAAGTTTTGTTGTTGAAGAATTGCCAGTTTTAAGTTTGTCATTGAGTGTCCAGGGAGATTGAAGTGTTCTCCTACTGGTTTTTGAGTGTTATAATTTAGTTAATTTATTACATGCTCGGTTACAAGCATTGTCTTTGGTTAGAGATCTGGGGTGCAATTGACCTGGGTTGAGTGACTGATCTTTGGGGCTGGGAGTAGCCTGCCTATTGTTGTGATTTTTGGTGTAAGGGACTATCTGTGACAAAGGCAAGCTAGACCAGCGTGCCCAAGGGGACGGTCTGTGACTCCATGCTGAGGCTGTTACAGTGCCTGAGCAGTTCACACTTGATATTTGGCGGGTGAAATCTAATTCTAGAACATACACCCAGGCTGGGGTTTGTGCCCTGCTTCTAACCAGTCTGTCCTAGGCTGCCACCCATGGGCATGAGCCACTCCAGCTGGCTTGACAATGCTGTTTGGGAGGGAGGCCAGAGGAGGTGAATTAGAGCCTCGGCTGTGTGCTGGCGCTTTGCACAGGGGTGCGAGTGCTGGGGCCCAGCCTGGGGGCTCAGTTACTCTACAGGACTCAGCCGAGTGACACGAACCCCGATTCACTCAGGTGCCAGAGGAGAGCAGGGTCTGGCCAAGGACTCTACAGAGCACAGTCCCAGGCTTCAGCAGGTCCTGGTGCTCTGACTCCCTAGTAAACCAGCTGGCTCGGAGTGAGCCATCCGCTCCCCACGAGTGGACTGACCTGCGAGGCGACGGCTCCGAAAGCTCCAGCCATTCTCGGCTCTTTTTCTTAAATCCACCCCTTATTTGGGAAGGGAAGCTGGAAGGAGTGTGAAGCCCACCAGAGAGCCTGGGTATCCCCCTGCAGCTGCTGGGTATGACCATTGGGGAGATGGACCAACCCACTTTACACAGTTGTCAGACTTCCAGGGACAACCACACTGGAGCAGACTCGAACCAGTGACCTAGAGGTGAAAGGCCTCACACCCTATTGGGCTACAGCCAGGCCTTGGCTTGCTTCACTCCTCTCCCTGAAGCCTTTTGCCCCCTGCTTAAGTGGTCCAGAAAGAAGCTTTAATGTTTGGTTCAGAAGAAGCGCGAGGACACAAGAGCTGGAGTAGCTGCTCCCTCCGAGTTTGCTGGACCAGGGGTGGGTTGAGGTTCAGTGTGTATCAACTCACCTTTTACAGGGCCATTGCTGGGTCTCTGCACTGGGGCTAGCACAGGAGGAAGGGGAGACCTTGCCTGTGGGGGGGGGGAAGGACTGGACACTGCCTGGGTGTCTCTCTATCCTCCCCCCAGCTCCAGAGAGTCGAGGCAGCATCATACAGGGGCAATGTGTTCTCCTAATGGTGCCCCTGGAGAGCCAGCCTTGGAATGGACTAGCCCTGCCGGTGCCCTGCCCTGCCCTGCCCTGCCCTGCCCTGGCAGAGTTGGAGGGTGGGACAGGAATAACAGGAGATCCTTCCTAAGTTTTTACTCAGTGCTTGCCTGGGAAACAAGGACCAATCATCGGGCTTTGCCTGGAGCCAAGAGCCCAGGATTTGGCCCGGGGGTGCGAGAAGAGCATGGGCAAAGCTGCAGGAGCACCCAGGATTGGAGTGGCATGGAGCTCCGGGGGAACTTGGGCTGGGATAGCAGGGAGGTGCTGCCGATCGGGCTTGGGGGCTGTGGGAGGAGGGGCTTGAGGTCCCAGGCTGCAACAGCAGAGGTGCTGCAGGCCATTACTGAGGTATCTTGGCGGAGCTGCCTGTGAGCCAAGGCTAGACTAGAAGCCGGCACAGCAGCCTGGGGAAGCCTGTTCCATGGCTCTGCGCCTATCCCAGTAACAGAAGAGGGAGCCCCTCGCGTGTGAGAGTGAACATTCACTCTGCCGCCAAGGACTGTTGGGCGTTACCTTGGCAGCATCGAAGTCTGGCTGCACGGGGACCTCAGCCCGGGCCTGGAACACACCGAGCAGAGCCAGCATAAGGCTCAGCAGCATGGCCGTCATCTTCACGACTGTCCCACTTCTCTGCATGGACGGAGAACCTGGGGAGTGCTGGAAGGTATGTGCCAGCTCCCATGGGGCACCGGACTTTATAGCCCTCTGCAAAGGGTCTGCCAGGAGGCAGGGCACCAACCACAATTAACCACCCAACCCATCCCACCCTTTACATAACAGGTTGTGCAACAGCCGCATGATATAACAATGGGGGATATCAGGTGACAGCATTAGCTGGTTTGTCTAATTCCTGAGCCACGGCTGAAAAACGTGTTCTCCGAGAGCCCCAACAAAGAAAAGGCTCTTTAGCTCCTGAGCTAGCAGGTTGGACAGCGGAGCATTAGGATTCTGGGGTGGGGGAGGGACTGGACACTGCCTGGGTGTCTCTCTATCCTCCCCCCAGCTGAAGCCCCACTGAAATAGGAAGCAACACAGAACCCTTTGTCTCCAGGTGTGTCCGTGTAAATCAGTCTCTTTGTTGTTCCCCTGCTTGGAGCAGACAGTCAGACTCAGTCACTTGATAGCATTGGGGGTAGCCTGGACCCTCGCAGCTAGAATGGAACCTCTGACCTCTAGGCTCTAAACACTTCACTCTGTACTGCCTGAGCTAAAAGTCTCTGCTCTCACAGCCAAAGCCGTAGCGGGCTCATCAACCTTATATGGCCCAATCGCCATTAGAGGGGACACTCTGAGTAGGCTATATTTGCGTCCCCGGGGCATGGGCTTCCAGCTGGCTGCCAAGCCAACACGTCCATGGGCAGGACCCCCATCTGTTTGAAGTGAGCGTCACGGGAGGTGACTTCGAGTTCACTGAGCAGTGTTAGCACTGGGCCATCCGTGTGGCCAGCCCCAGACATTCAAAAATCACAACTCAGGGCCCCCAGAACCATGGGACTGGCTTAACAATCATAAGATGTTTTGAAAGCAGTAACCGTTGGGCTCTTTTCCTTTGCCTGCTGGGCATGGGACCTTTGTGGGAGCAGTCACATCACAGTTACAAGCATTTCACTGCCAGAACATGCTGGGTTTTTACTGAAAGCGAGAGTTTCCTGTAATTCCCTCATTCCAGGATTTGGGGCTTGAAAAAAGACACTAAAAGTCATGAGACCTCTTGATAAAATAAGCAGAGCTGGCAAGGGAAGAATATGCTGCCTGAGCTCCCCAATGCACAGCTATGCGCCCAGCTAGCAAACGTCAATCAGACCTGCAGGCACTAGCAGCGCATTCCCGGCCTGCTCAGGAAAAATTTGCAAACTCTGAGTGGGCTGAGATCTGCCCAACAAATGACTCTCACTAGCCCTGGGTGGGGACTTAGCTGTTCTCCCCAACATTTAAGGGGAACCAAGAGGCAGCAGCTGGCAGGGTGGTGAGAGCGGAAGAGGCCAGGGATGCCCCAGTGCCCAGGGGTGCAGGTGGAATCCCTGCAGGGAGCCTGTCCTGCTGGCAAACCAGGTGCCAGTTTATGCCAAGGTCCCCATGTCTCACTTGGAGACTGACAAATGCCCAGCTGGAATGAGTCGGGCTCGTCTGTGTGCAGGGCCGTCCTTAGATATTCTGGTGCCCTACGCAGATGGCCTCAGGCCTCCCTGGGGGGGTGGAGGGAACCGGCTCCCAGCACTCACCAGCAGAATGGCTGGGAGTCAGCGGAGCGTAGTGGGCTGGGGCTGGGTCACTCCACTTCCCGCCGCCCGGTGAGTGCAGAGTGGGCTTGACCCCTGCTGCAGTCCCCCAGCATGTTGCTCAGTGGGGGTGGAGCAGGGTCGGGGGCTTTGGGGAAGGGGTGGAGTGGGAGCAGGGGATTGGGCTGGCTGCTGGAGCAGCATGCAGCTGTGTGGGGCACCAGGAAATTTGGGGCAATTTGGTGCCCCTAATTTCCTGGTGCCCAACGCAGCTGTGTACTTTGCATATGGGTAAGGACAGCCCTGTCTCTGAGTTAATATTGTTAAAATAGGTATTACCAATATAAAAACTGAGCTTAGTGTTTAGTCTTTATTGGATGCTTGTGAGTTGCTGCCAGCATTAATCTCATTTCTAACATCTGTATCCTGTATTGTAAGGTCATATCTGAGCATTTGTGGTATAAGCCTCTGTAATGGTGGAAATCACCAGACAGGAGAGACATTAATTAGTGTGAAATGCTGACCTACAACAGAAGGTGCTAGGTCTTGCCGGACAGAGAAGACCCATTAATACCAGAGGAACCGTTATGTAACATCAGAGGATAAAATATTTTGTTGATTGCTTCCCCCACCCCTCTTGTCCCCATGAAGAGGAGATGTTGAAGTGACTTCCTCCCAACAGCTGAGCTGGAAGTTCAGAGAAGAGAAAAAGGGAATAAAAATCCCTGACAAGGAGAAATCGTATCTCTGTGCTGCTTGGACTCTCGAGGGCAAGATTTTCCTGGCATAAGTAAGAGTTCCCCAGTGTTTAGCCTGGATTAGCCCTATGGGACATATAAAGCTTGCTTATTACAGAAGCTTCTATTATCTTTTGAAACTTAAGATTGTAACTCAATGTGTGTCTGTCTGTTTCCCCGCTTTAACTTTGTAAATAACTCTCATTTCCTTGTCCTAGTTAATAAATTTTTAAATAATTTCTTATAGGATTGGCTACAAGTGTTGTCTTTGATATGAGATCCAAGATGCAACTGATCAGGGGTAAGTAACTGGTCCTTTGGGACTGGAAGTAACCTGAATATTGTTGGTTTTAGTGTAACCCTGTAAGGGCCCATCTATCACAAAGGCAGGCTCACCTGGGTGACAAGATAGATCGGAGTACCCGAAGGGATGGTCTGTGACTCCATGCTAAGGCTGCTATAGTCCTGAGGAGTTTACACTTAAGAAATGGTTGGTAAAAAAGTATAGAACTCGCAACCAATTTGGGGTTTGTGCCCTGCCCTGCATAGGGTTGTGCCCAGCAGCCTGCCCTCAGGTTGGTTCTCGCTCGTGAGCCACGTTGACAGAGGCCTCTGCAGAGAATGGAGGGTTGGGGGCTACGATCTCTCAGGAGTTTCTATTTCACTGGAGTGGGAGGGGTCACCCTTCATTTCAGGGGGCAGGAGGGGAGAAAACACACTTCACAGCTAGTGGGGAAGCTGCCATTTCAAAGAGAGGAGCTTTCGCACCTGGCTTCTGATTCCCTGCATGCCAGCAACTTCGGAGCTGCAAATGGCTAAGTGCCTTTCCGAGGTCTCCCAGCTGTCCTCCTGCTCACTAACCCGAGCTCTGATCCAGCACCACAGCTGACTGGGGCCACACTTATTACGTGTCTGCACAGGTTGAGTCTTGGTTTAAGCCCAGAGCTGCCCTAGGAGGCAGGCCCATCTGGGCCTGGCAGTGCTGCCAGATTTTCCTTTCCTGACACTCTCTGACATTGTCCTGATTTTGCTGTTTTTATCCTTTGATGGCAGATCAGGCCAGTTTCAGCCTCCTTTCAATGCTTGCCTCTGCCAGTGACTGCAATGGCGCTGAGCCCGCCTACGCTGAGGCTGAATTTGGCCCATTCTGTTCCACTGTCATTGAAACAAAATGCTGGCCCCCACCCGCACCCACAATGAACCCTTGGCTCAGGGGCCCCACGTGCAGAGATCTATGCTCTCAGGAGGCAGTGCCGGCCAAAGAGCGGTTCATCACCAGACGGAGTCGCAGGGAAACACAAGAACATTGGGTACAGCGCTCCCTGAAATAGCCACAATCCTACGGGCTGTGCCTCCACCCCGGCCCTGCTGGCGGGCCCCCTACACCAAGGCATGCGAGGTAGCCCTCAGCGCCTGCACCATAGGACTTCTTCCCCCCACCCAAAGTGGGGCTCTCGGGGCCCCTTGAGGCAGTGCCGGGCCTTTGACCTGGCGTAAGGGGCTGGCAGAGGGGTGAGGGTCTCACCCACGGGCTTTAGAAAAGCCAAGGGAATGCCAGGCTCACCAGCTCATTCTGTTAAAGCAACAAGGGGCAAGGCCAAGCTGAGAGTAGCTGGAAAACCCGCTCCGTATTTCCACGGCAGCGCTGGGATTGCCGAGGAAAGGCTGCCGCAGTGAGGAAAGCACGGCCCTGCCTCCCCAGGGTGTGGGGAGGAGATTGTGAGGCACCCCGATGCCATGGTGAGGGGCCCACAGAGTGTAGAAGTGTCCAGCGCCCTGGCAGTCACCAGTGGGACTCAGCATCCATTATGAACACAGGAGGCTCTGAGGACCGGCCAGGCCTAGGGCTGAGCTGACCGTCTGTCTCCCTGTCACCTGCAGGGCCACCTGTTCCGCTTGTCTCAGCTGCCCTGTCTCTGCTGGCGTCCCTCCAAAGTGCTGTCTGCTAGAGAACTGGATTGTGCGGGCTGGGCGATAGAAGGGGGTTGTGCAGGATACACTTGCACTCAAACCATTTTCAGTGCCACGTCAAGGGTAGTGTTAGCAACAGGTCAGTGTCATCATGGAAACAGGGCTTCTAAGGCAGGTGCTGTGCTGGTGTTTGCCATCTTGGCTGCGACACCAACTGGGGACTTCTTGAGTGCCTACAACTTGAGCTAAGAAGCCAACTGGCCATAGCAGGAGCTGGAACAGGCTCCCGGGGGACCTGCGAATGTCCACCAGTGAGTTACAAGATCACAGCTGCCGCCACCACACACCTATGGGACAGACTCGGGGGGATGGGGGGCTGCGAAACCCAGAACTCTCTCCATTCCTCAGAGAGAAGGGTTAGGTGAGATTAGACTGGAAACTAATCCCGACTTGTATCTAAACCACCATCTCAGGCCAGCTCTCTGCCCCAGGCCACATCTCCGGCGAGCTAAATCCAGCTCATCTATTCACTCTGTGGCATGTACGATGTTCTACGACCCACTGCCGCACCCCCAAGCCTGGGAGCTCGATAGCTAAGCCAGGCCCGGGCAGCACGTGAGTGGAAGCCACGCAAAGGCAACCAAGGATGCAATCAGAAGAGATGCTGGTGCCTCAGAAGGGGATATCCTTCTCTCCAAGTCCATACTGAGCCAGTGCAGAGCGTGAGGCCACTGTGCTGCCGGAGGTGGTAGCTTCCAGAGGCTGTCACCACACTTCTGGCCGGTGTAGGAAATCAAGCAAAGGGATTGTGTCACTTACCCAACTCCCCCTGTAGCATCAAGGGAAGGGCGCATTGGTAACGTTCTAGCTCAGCTGGTGCACGCTGCTGCCTGCTACCCCAGCAGTGGCTGTGTGCCCACAGCTAGCCAACCAGCTTTCGATCCCTTTGCCAAACCCAGGGCATCTTTGGATGAACGGTGGCCTGCTGACTCAGGCACACGACTACGCGTCGGGAGGCTTGGATTCTATTCCCAGCTCTGCTATAGATGCCATGCGTGACCTTGGGTGAGTCAGTTCACCTCTCCGTGCCTCAGTTTCCCATCTAATGAAATGAGGGTGACGACACCTACCCTAGTGGGTAAGGTGCTTTGAGCCCCTTGGGTGGAAACGTGCTGTGTAAGTGCCAGCTCAGACTATCCCTCCCGCGCCCAGGGACGGAGCTCGGTATTGAGTTAGTCCCTGAGAGAAGGGAGACCTAGTCCCAATCACCCTTTGCACAGCAGGGCCAATACAAGCCTGCTCCTGGGGGGTGAAGTCTGGCAACTGCCAGGCTCCACCTCTAAAGAGAGGTGTCCCTCAAGACCTTCCTGACTAGGCACTTAGAGCAGGGAGTCTGTGGTGGAGGAGGCTTCAAAGCCCAGGCTCATAGCTTGCAGGCCAACACCCCAACCACTGGACCATCCTTCGTCCTCCCTGAAGGGTGGAAGGAAGAGGATTTAAAAGCTGCAGGGGCTGGGCTCAGCACGGGGATAAGGAACACGGGCTGGTGATCAGCACGCAATGTGGAAGCTAAGCTCATGCCATGTGGAGAAAAGATGATCGTTAACTCCCTGCATTGCTGTCCAGTTCCTTTGGCTGGCGGTGGGCAAAGCTCACAGGCCTGGGTAAGCAGGACATTGGTCACAGCTGGGACCATCTGTGAGATGGACACTTCCTCACTAGGACTGGCCTGAGACCCAGCCAGGCTGCTGACCCGTCAGCCCACAGGAAGGGGTGGAAGCAATAGGAACACAGACAGCCAAACTCTTCCCCAGCAAGGCCTGCTGGAGGCTTCTGTAGACCTCATTGATCGAAGCAGGGGCTTTGCATCTTCTGCCTTTCAGGGGCCAGCTCAGCTCAGCGTGTAGCTCGGCACCTCATGAGTTCTGATGAGGGGCATATGGCTCTGGCCCAGGAACCCATTTCGCACAGGGGCTGGGGGGTGGGAGCAGCAGGTCTGAATCTGCAGCGCTGCCCCCTCCCAGGGGAGAGACCAGAACCCACAACAGGGAGATGAGGAATGATGTGGATTGAGGGAATCAGTATCCCCAAGAGGTGTCACAAGCATCAGCCCTGTATTTACACAGAGAAGGGCCGAGGGTTTGCCCAGACAAGACTGGCTCAGCCTGTACTCCTAGCCCCACCTTTGCTGAGCACTGCCCACATCTTCCTCCTCACTAGACCTGGGCTTGGCTGGACCTTGGGGCTGGGGTGTGAGGCTGATTCAGGGCTGGGATTTGGATCCATGATCCCAAACTCCACTGAGCTGTTCCGGGGAGATTTCAAATCCATAGGGTGGAAATCTCCCTGAATCATCTGACCTCTCGAGACTGCCACTGTCTTGCGTCAGACAGTTACCTCCCCCTCCCAATGGCCCACGTGCCCAAAGCCTTTGTGAGGAAGCAAGTGAGAAGCGACAGGCTGGTGTTTTACATCTCGGTTTTACTTGGGAGGGGCTGTTATACACAGAAGCACTAGCCCAGTGGCGCATGAGGCTACAGAGCAGAGACTGCTACATCTATGCGGGAGGATCTGGGCCTGCCCTGCCCTGCCCTGCCCTGGCAGAGTTGGAGGGTGGGACAGGAATAACAGGAGATCCTTCCTAAGTTTTTACTCAGTGCTTGCCTGG
>NC_048314.1:3676156-3678243 GCF_013100865.1 Trachemys scripta elegans
GGGGCCGGGGCCCCGGGGAGTGTCCTCCATTTGGAGGCACAAAATATGGTAACCCTATCCAAGGGTGGGTCATCTCCTCAGGAGAGCTTGTGGACCTAGCTAGCTGCTGAGGACGTCACTTCACATTCAGTCCTAGCCTCGGACCCAGGAGCAGTGAGCTTTACATTGCTCAGACAAGCGGGGAGCATTTCCTGGCCATATGTGTACGAGTCACAGGCTCCTTCAAGTGATGGCGCTTGGCCAACGCTGCCAAGTGGATCAGGAGTTTCCCCTCTGGTTCAGAGCAATGGAGGCAGCGTCCAGCACGGCTGGAGTTATTGGATAATGACGGGAGTGTCAGGGGCTCCGAGCGCCCTCCATTTCCAATCAAGTCAGCAGGGGCCAGATTTAGGAGCCTCTCTTTGGACACAGATGGCCAGATTGAGGCGTCTACGTAGGATAAGGCTGGACTAGGGCCTAAGTTCCCGCTAAGCTGTGTGGCTGCCCCGCAGCTATCAAGGGCTACCCAGGTGGGGAGAGGCACCTATCCACTGGCCCCGGCCTCAGAGCTGCCGCAGGCAGGGAGAGGCGCCTCTTCCCTGGCCCCAGGCTGCTACGGCGAGAGAGGGCTGGGGAGAGTCCTCTCTCCACGCCAGAGCCCCAGGGAAGCCTGCAACCCGAACCTCTCATCCCCAGCCCCACCCTAGACCCGCACCCCCAGCCAGAGCCCTCACCCCCCCACACACCAACCCTCTGCCCCAGCCCTGAGCCCCCTCCTGCACCCTGAACCCCTCATCCCTGGCCCCGCCCCAGAACCCTCACCCCCAGCCAGAGCCCTTACGCCCCCACACCCTATCCCTCTGCCCCAGCCCTTAGCCCCCTCCCACACTCCAAACCCCTCAGCCCCACCCACATCACATATCGCCTCCATATTGGTGCACATGTCACTCCACACATGGATGTAAAAAATGAGAGGGGACATTGGCTAGAGCCCCATGGCTGGGCACACAGCACGCGAGCAGTCTGCATTCCAGCCAGGCTTGCCAAGGGCACCCTATGCTCCTAAGCGCCACAGGGCATTTCTCCCAATCTTATCTCTTGGCTTGTTTACCTACGGTTTGTTCTTACCAGTTTTTGGCAGCAGGAGAATAGCGTCCTCTGGGAGCCCCTGCGCCAAGGAGAACCGGGTGAACATCTCCTGTAGTTTGGGGTCCAGCTCCGTAGTTCTGCCTGCAGCCAGGGAAGCAAGACGCTCCAGGTGAGAGTGAGCCCCTCCCACTACAATCAGCCCGTCCATGACAGCCTGTGTGTCAGCACTAGGCACCAGAGCCCCGCGACACAGGGTCTGTGTCTGGCAGCCTCACCAGCAAATCCCCTTTCTGGGCATCACAACCAGCCTTGCCTCAGCCACTGCCCTGCCACTGGGCTCTGAGGCAGAGCCTCTGGTTCTGCAGGGCCCCAGGACCCCCCCCAGCTCCTTCCTGGGGGATGAGCCCCCACTTCCTCGGGCAGAGCCTGCAGAAATTCAAACCAGAGCCATGTGGAGTGGAAGGAGGGTGTCTCTCAGATGGGGGGCCCGAGGGCTGGAGGGGAGCTCTGCGTGTCTGCTGGCAGAGTTCCCCAATGTGCAGGACAGAGGTGCCACCCCTGGGCCTCGGATCCAGGTGCCACGTACCGTACAGAGTCACCATGGTGGAGGTGTCGGTGCCCTTGAACTTCTTGGTGTACAGTAGGGCGTACTCGTCGTAATTGGTCTCCACCACACGGATGTCGTGCCGGCTGCCCCAGCCTGCAGGGGGCATGGACAGAGGTGCAGGGCAGAGATGAGCAAGCACAGATACCAGTGCATATATGGAGCCGGGCTTCCCCCTAGGCCTGCTGCCCCAAGCTAATAAACGGGGCTCCCCCCAGGCCTGACACCCCCAGCTAACGAGCAGGGCTCCTCCCCAGGCCTGACACCCCCAGCCAACGAGCCGGGCCCCCCCCCCCTCAGGCCTGACACCCCCAGCTAACGAGCGGGGCTCCTCCCCAGGCCTGACACCCCCAGCTAACGAGCGGGGCTCCTCCCCAGGCCTGACACCCCCAGCTAACGAGCGGGGCTCCCCCCC
>NC_048314.1:3678334-3728495 GCF_013100865.1 Trachemys scripta elegans
GCCTGACACCCCCAGCTAACGAGCGGGGCTCCCTCCCACAGGCCTGACACCCCCAGCTAACAAGCGGGGCTCCCCTCCACAGGCCCGCCACCCCACAGCTGATGTAAGCAGGCATTGACGCCAGCGGAGCGGAGCCGATTCATGCCCGCTGGTAGGGAGGCCACGCCCCCGATTCTGAGCCCGACAGTCTCTCTGTGGGTGGTTTGTCCCCCATCTGGTACTGAAACAAAACTGCCCGTGGTTTTGCCCGATAGGGACTGGTTACAGCATTTTGAAGCACATGCGGTTGTGCCCTATGCCAGGGCACGCTGGCCGGAGCAGGGCAGTGCGCTCTTCAGCATGGCGCCCCATGCGGCGGGACTTTGAACGCCCAAGGCAGCTTTTGGTTCTAGAGACACAATTTTGTCCTCCTAAGAGGAGAGTTCGGTGCCCCCAAATGCTCCTGTCACTCTGCCAGATACTCAGACACAGGCTGGGGGGCTCCGCAGTGGTGACTCCATGTCAAAACCTGCTGAGATGACTGAAACACGGGGCTCTGATTAGCCAAGGTGCCCTGCACCCCCTGCTCCCACTGACTTCACAGCGCTCCCAGCCCTGAGTCAGGCCGTGGCAGAGTGTGGGTCATGGGGCCAGGAATCCAGCCCCGACGGCTCTCGTTCTGGTGCCCTCTGCCCTGGCCCATTGCACGCCCGCTTTTTACAATGGCAACTGGACACCTAGCGCAGGCGCCATTCTCAGGCTGAGCTCCTCAATCTCTGCTAAATCCTTCTGCTAAATCTGCTCCCATTTGGGACTGGTCGGGAGCTGGAAGGTGCCTCTAAGGAGAAAGCTGTGGGTTTATTTATCTAATGACTCCTGCCCAACAAAGGGGCAGACTGTCCTGCTCTCAGCTGCTGGCACTGCCCGGGGCTCAGCGTGCCAGGGCAGGGCGGGTACTGTAATGGAGCCAGCGCTGCAAGCACATGCACTCACGTGGGCTGGTATAGCTGAATCGGCCTGGCTGCTCTGTCTTGCTGAAAAGGCTGTTCCTCTTCTCGCACCGATCAAACCTGGGGCAGCGCGTGGGAAAGGCAGAGAACAAGCATGTTAGCAGGCTGAGGGAAGACCGATTTTCCCATTGCCCCCAGCGGTGGAGGGAGATCCAGCGTCCTGCTGGTGGGCAATGCCTGACGCCTGGCTGGGCTCCCGTCCTCTTCCTTACACGTGGACCTGGGTCTCATCTCATAGCCCTGCAGCTCCACTGGCTTCCACACTGCCACTGGCACGAGGTAGAGGAGATTCAGACCCTCGGGTCTTTAAAACCAGCAGCCCCTGGGCTTGGGAGAGACACAGGTGTCTCCTGCACTCTGGCATCTGAGCCTTCAGCTCCCACTGGCTTCACTGGACGCTAGGGGCCGTCAGTACCTTGCAGGGACCCGTGTGGGTGGACCCCCTATGGCCACTGCTGGGAGAGCTGAAATTCCCCCAAACTCCACCAGCCAGACCCCACCCTCGGTGCACAGCAAGCTGAGAGGCGCCACCTCCATGCTGCTGCCGGTCACATACTGCAGAGAGAACCCCAACCCCCGTCTAGGGGGCACAAGAGCCCAAGTTGGGATCCTCCGGCCCTGGCCAAGGAAATCTGCTCAGACAGCAGCTTCACTAAGCTCAGCTCCGCGCCTGCTTGGCACGGACTCGGGCACCGGGCCCTGCTGCTGGATACCAGGACTCTGTACGCTGGCAGAGCGTGATCTGGAGCGAGCCTCCATGTCAGATATCGCCCCCCAAGCCGGCAGAGCCACGTCAGCCCTTACTGCCCCCCGTTACCAGCGCCTACAGCGCCATCTAGACAGCCAGCCAGCCAGCCCACCGCCTGGCATCCACATCACATGGCAGGGACAGGGAATCAAGGAATCAGGTCTCCTGGGATCTATTCCCAGCTCTGACACTGACTCGCTGTGTGACCTTGTCCCTTCCCCTCTCTCTGCCTCAGTTTCCCCATGTGTGAAATGGGTGACCCTGACTGACTTAATGGTTGTGGGAGCTTATTAATGGCTCCAGAGTGCTTTGAGATCCTCGGATGGGAGGGCAAAGCATTGTTTGGACCCCCACAGGAGAGCTTTCTGTCTGACCCACCACAACCCATGTGGGTAGCAGCCCCCCCACAGTAGTTGAAACAGAGCCTGCCGGGCTAAACTGGGAATCATAACTGAGAGGAGCAGTGGGGTGGAGACCCAGGGGGAATCCAGAGCTGGGGCAATACAGAGTGTCAGATGCAGAGTATTCCAGGGAAACCTGGCCCCTCCCTCCCATGGCAGGGACAGGATGCTGCGCCTGGCAGCCCCCCCAGGAAGGGGGTAGCAGCGCTCTCCAAGGGCTCCTGGCTGGGGCCTGCTGCTTGGACAGGGCCAGGCTGTGACCCACACCCTGGAGGCTCCAGGAGGGGCTGAGCCACAGACAGCCAGATCCCCCCAAGAGGCTGGTCAGCTTGGGGGGCTGGCTTCTGTCACACAGGGCAGTTTGCACCCAGAGGTGCTAGGAGGGAATGATCGCTGCACTCCCCAAGCCCAGGCCCTGGGACTGAGCACTGCCCTCACTCCAGGGTGTAACAGGGAGGAGAAGGCTGCTTGTGCCCGGCTCCAGTGGTCCCCCACTCCCAGATCCGCAGACAAGGGGCACCAGACACCCACTGTCCATGTCAAGATGGGGACAGGACCCCAAGCCCACCTGGGGTCTCCCTGGGACTGGCGAGAGCATCCCTTGGCTGAGGGACCCCCCAGTGCCAGCAGGGCCCTGGGAAGGGGGTGGGATAAGCCTTTGTGAGGTGGGAACAGCGCCCTTCCTCCTCAGGCAGGGCAGTGGCTCCAGCAGCACCGGCAGCCTTACTTGGGGTAGGTGGAGGTGACATTCAGGTTCCCATCTGCTGCGGTCGTGACGACTGTGGTGCACATCTTCAGCACCTGCTTCTTCTCCATGAACCACTTGGAGTTGGAGGCCAGGCCGATGCTATACCACTTCCCTGTGAACTGCACACAGCCCCCAGTCACCACGGGCACTGTCAGGGCAGGCCAGACCTGGGTGCAGCAAGCCCAGGGTCCTGCCTCGGGCCAGACCTGCTTCAGAGGAAGGTGTAAAAACCTCCCTACTGGCTGATTATTGGCAATAACCTGCCCACCTGGCTCTGCTCAGCCCCCTCTGTGCCCGGACAAGCACCACCCACCACTCTAGAGATGCCCAAGCCGCTCTGCACTGCACAGCCCCACACACTGGAGGCTCAGCATCTGAACCTGGATCCAAATGTTCCAGCTCTCCTACACTGGGCTGAACCAGAACCCAGATCCAAACACACTCCCAACTGGGGGGAGGGGAGTTCAGCCCCCAAATCCAGCGGGGAACCCCAATTCTCAGCTGGGCGCCAGCCACCTTCATAGGGGCCTGAACCACCCTCTGCTCTGAATTGCCCTGCTCTCGGGACCGGCTGGAATCAGGATCCAGGGAGCCAATCCTCTGGGCATGGCACACACAGGACAGGCCAGGTTACCTTCTCCTGCTGAAAGTCGGGTTGTACGGTGACTTCCTCCTGCCCATGGAGAGCACCAAACAGGGCTAGCCCCAGGAGGCTGAGCAGCGTGGCCTGCATGCTTCCGTCTCTGTGGCCCTTTGGAGCTGAGCTCTCTGCAGCGGGGAGGGAGAGAGGCAGGCGTGTGTGAGCAGGAGCCCCAGCGGAGCCCCCTATTTATTGGGAGGCGGCTGACATCCCAGGGTGGGATAACATAACACCAGCAAATGCCAGCCCTCATCACTGCCCTGCTGAGCTGGGTTATGCAAGAGGGAGGGAGCCAGTGAGCAGCAGGCTCTGAAATGCAAAGGGCAGGCTGGGGGCTGGGCACCCACAAACTGCTCCCTGCTGTTGACTTTAGCTATTTGCCTCCCAATGCCAAAAACTCTCACAGCAGAAACAGTGGCTCCCAGCCAGTTTTGCAACCCTCCCAGCCCCCCAGGAACAGCGGAGAGTTTGGCTTCAGCTGGCGGAGAATGAAAAGATGTAAACTGCAACCAACAGATGAGCAAGAACACCACCGCCAAATCTATTGCGAAGGGAGAGTGGGGCTGGGGGAGCAGATGGTTCCAGCCTGACCCAGGCAAAGGGTTTTCTACCTTTCCCCACATACACAGAGCAACCTGGGTACTCACCCTCTGAATGGTTTGGCCATAGATTCAGGAAAACAACAAAAGCAAGACAAGTATCGGGGGTAGCCGTGTTAGTCTATATTCCCAAAAACAATGAGGAGTCTGGTGGCACGTTAAAGACTAACAGATTTATTTGGGCATAAGCTTTCGTGGGTAAAGAAAACCACTTCTTCAGCTGCATGGAGTGAAAATTACAGATACAGGCACAGACATACTGGCCCATGAAGAGAAGCAAGACAGGAGAAAAACAAAGCGCCCAGTAGAGAGAGAGCACAGAGTGTGTGCCTTTCCACAGACGTGCTCAGGTCCAGGGGCTTGTTAAAGCTGGATCATGTGATTCAACTTATGTCAGAATCCAAGCCCCATGAAAGTCTTCTAAATTCCGTGTGACAGTCTCCTGTCTACCAGCCACAGGGTTGCAACTAAGGCTATGTCTACACTGGCAACTGAACGACAAAACTTTTGTCTTTCAGAGGCGTTAACTCCCTCCCCCGAAAGACAAAAGTTTTGCCGCAGCAAGTGCCAATGTGAACAGCACGTTGTCGGCAGGAGCGCTCTCCCGCCAACAATGCAAACGCCGCTCATTGGGGAGGGACGGTTTTTGTCGGCAGGAGAACCAATAAACAGCGGCGACACTGCACGACGTTTAGCGGTATGGGCGGCTGTAGTGCCATAGCCATGTCACTAAAAGCTGGCAGTCAGGCAGACTCCGGTGCATTTCAACACGCAGAGAAAACAAACTCACGGCAGTCCCAGAGCAACGTACAGCACAAAGTTCATGGCCGAAAGCGAGGCCTGGCATTCCCTTCCCGTGATCTAGGCTACCTGCTCTCTCTGTTGAGTGCTCCCTGTGACCATGTCCGGAGATGTGGTCTGGATCTGGCCCCGAGTCAGGAATAGCCTGCTAGGGCTTGCTGGCCCAGCAAAGCAGTACAGCACATGCCCAGCCCCTTGAAGTCATTGGGGTGGCTCAGGTGCTCAGAGCCTTGCAGGATTAAGTCCTTAATTAGCAACACTTGAAAGTGTCTCTTGAAATAAATGGGTGGTTGGCGTTTCTGCTGGCAAGGATCCTTCTGGCTCCACAATCCAGAAGAGTAAGTGTGTGGCTACCACTGATGTGATGCACAGCAGTAATGTGAGGCGTGTCAGATCTAAGCGTGGCCAGCACAACCCATGCTCATTGCAGCTCCATTGAAATCTGGCCCAGCCAGGTTTGATTTGAGCTCTTCAGCCTTGATCCCAACAGCCCCTAAAGCTGTTCTTATTCCCTGGATGATTCCATTGGCTGCCCAAGATCCCAAGCCGACTATCAGCAAAGCGAGGACCAGCTCTCCATCCTGCCCGTAACTCTAACATAGGGTTACCATATGGCCGGTTTTTCCCAGACATGTCCGGCTTTTCGGTAATCAAACCCCCGTCCGGGGGGAATTTCCAAAAAGCCGAACGTGTCCGGGAAAAATACTCCCAGCTTTGCCAGCATCCCTGGCTTACCTTAGAGCAGGCTCCGGCGACTGCTGCTGCTCCCTGACTCCTCAGCTCTGTAAGAGCCGAACTGCCCGAGAGCTACCGGCTTCGGGCAGCCCCCAGACCTCCGGACCCTGCGCCCCCGGCCAGGCACTTCCCCTCCCGGGCTCCGGCTGCGCTGGGGAAGCGCCCGGCCGGGGGCGCGGCGGGTCTGGAGGTCTGGGGGCTGCCCAGCAAACCATGAAGCCGGTAGCACTCCGGCAGCTGTTTCGCGTGGCTGGGAGGGAGGAGGGGGAATGCGGGGCGCTCAGGGGAGGGGGCGGAGTTGAGGCAGGGACTTTGGGGAAGGGGCGGAGTTGGCGCGGGGACTTTGGGGAAGGGGCAGAGTTGGGGCGGGGACTTTGGGGGAGGGGTGGAGTTGGGGCGGGGCTGGGGTGGGGAGGGGGCAGGGCCAGGGCCCCGTGGAGTGTCCTCTTTTTTAAAACCTTAAGTATGGTAACCCTATCTAACAGAGCTGTCAGGGGCCCCCACTGAAATGCAGCAATGAGCCTGGTTTCTGCACCATTTCTGAGATGCTTCCAAAGGGTGTGTCTGCACTGAATTAAAAACCCAGGGCCGGCCCGGGCCAGGTGATTTGGGCTGCGGGGCTGTTTCATTGCAGTGTGGGTCCCGCCTGAGCTCTGGGACCCTCCCTCCCAGGGGCGGCTCCAGGCACCAGCGCACCAAGCGCGTGCCTGGGGTGGCAAGCCGCGGGGGGCAGCCTGCCGGTCACTGTGAGGGTGGCAGTCAGGCTGCCTTCGGCGGCATGCCTGCGGGCGGTCCGCCGGTCCCACGGCTTTGGCGGCAATTTGGTGGCAGGTACGCTGAAGGCACGGGACCGGCGGACCTCCCGCAGGCATGCCGCCGAAGGCTGCCTCACTGCCGTGCTTGGGGAGGCAAAATACATAGAGCCGCCCCTGCTCCCACCTCGCAGCGTTCTAGAGCCCGGGCTCCAGCCAGAGCCCAAACGGCTACATCACAATGAAACAGCCCCACGAGCCCGAGTCAACTGGCACAGGCCAGGCACAAGCCAGTGCACGACCCTCAGAGACTTGCCTAGCAGTCTCTTCCAGCTGTTCTGTGGGGTGAAGAGGGCAGATTTTGTATGGTACATCTCACCGCGGTTCTTGGGGACAAAGAGTTTTCTGCTTCCGTGTCTTTTGCAGGAACAGCAGAATAAATTCTAGAGGTGAAATCCTGGCCAAACTTGCATTAACTTCAGTGGTGCCAGAGCCCTACAGGTCTTATCCCCACTCCCACAAACCCACCTAATGCAGAAAGCGTCTCATGCCTCCTACAACAGACACGAGCCATTTCCTCTTCCAGACATGGAGCCCCAGGGTATTTCGCTTTCCATGAATTATCTGGGAGGTGCCTTTACACCTAAGTTTTTTATGTTCCTTAGCACACTTTTCTGTGCCTTTCCCTATATGCTTCATTGGCCAAAGGCCTTTGCTGTTACCTTCTGAACTGTCTATTTTTACCTCTAGTCCTACAGCATGGTTCAGTGTGTTGGCAACTTTTTTTTTTCTGGCCTTCTAACCTTGCTGTGTGCTGCAGGGCGATGCACTGGCCCCGTTGTACAAACACACATAACCAAGCCACGAGAGAAAAGCATGACTGGCAGAGCATGCCCTCCCCTTGTGACCAGTGCAACAAAGCCAAAGCCCACAGGAAATTGCCCAAAGCCCCTGGTCCAGAGCGCCCAAACCAAGCCTGCTCCTACCTCCTAATCGCCTTCACACGGGGCTTTCAGGGGACATGTAGCATTGTGTACTGGGGTAAATTTCAACCTAAACTTGTTCATTTCTACAGAAGCCTCCCACGGTCGCTAAAAGCAGCAATCCTGCTTGGCTCTGTCAGCCCAGGCTGAGCTCGGTGATATTTGGGGGTTTCCTAAAGCCCCAGCTTCTGGAGTTCTGGGACTAGGGGAGAATCTCAGCTTCTTGCTCTTGTGGCTGTGGAGAAAAGCTTGAAAATGTGACACCCACCTGCCGCCCCGCCACAGCCACAGCCAAAAGGCTCAGGAAGCAGGAGAGGAATGAAGAGAACCCACCAGTGATGGGTTTACAAATCTCCTGATTTTTAAGCCACTCTCATGATTTTGGGGGCCTGACTCATGATTTTGGCAGAGCTGCGCTCCACCTAGTCTCCAATCGCCTCCCACCTGGGACGTTTTAACGATTAGTTTATATCCCCCTAACTCTGGCCTCCTGTCCAGTGACCTCCAACAGACCAGGTGCCTTAACTGAAGAACCCTTTGCTAGTTAAAGGATTTGAGTGAGGACAATTCTCAGTTGTCTGCACTGAACTCTAACAATCCCAAGGTTGTCAGGATCTCCCCATCTATAAACTCCTTTGTCCTGTTTATCAGTTGAGCTGCCCTGCTCTTCACAAAGGCTCTGGCCAGTCTGAGCTTGCATGGCAGAGGGAAAGGATCTGGGCTTTGGTGAAATTCCTTGTCTTCACTAAATTGTATCCGTAGAAACAAAAGCACCAATGCAAGCAATGAGCTATCATCAGCCCATCGTGCAGCCGCTAGAGAAGGGGTGTGGTCTTGTCTTGTATCCGCAGAGCTGTATACATCCCGGGAGTTTCTGCTACCACAGTCAAATATTTCCATCTCAAGGGCAGCACTGTAGAATGACACACCTTGTAGCTTGCAGCCCATTGCCTGCCCTTATCTCTGGAGGTCACCCTGTAAACCAGCCACATGCTAATCACTCCTACATTGGGATTATTTTATCTGTAAAATCTGGAAACCCTAGGCAAAGCCCTGCCTGGTCTCTCTAGTCCTACTCCTCCCATTTCCAATCCAGTCCTGCTCTGGGCACCAGCTGGGTTTGGGACAGTGTCACTTGGAGCTGAGCTAGGAAGAGCGCTGACTGAATACAACCACGACACGAGGCCTGGGGGAAAGGGACAGAAACCCAGGAAGATCAGGGCAGTGAGTGGACGCCTCCCAAAGAGACCCCTCCACCCCTAGGCCTGCTCCCTGCAAGAGGGGGGCTGTCTAGGTTTGCTCACCTCATTGTTAAACTGGAGAGGGATGATGAGCCCAAAAGGAGAGGCAGCGTGCTCCAGTGAGTAGGCCTCAGCCTGGCAGTCCTGGGGCCTGGCTTCTGTTCCTGGGTTGGGTAGGTGCCCCTCACTTAGTCAAGCCACCTCTCTGCGGCCAGCTTCCATCTTTGCACATGTGGCTAATAAAGCCCCTGGCCTTTTGCCAGGCTAAGAGGTGCTATGGAGCAGCCCTGAGGCTAACACACAGTGCTGGGAGTCAGGGCTCCTGGATTCTAATCCCAGTTTTGCTGCTAGCTGACTCTGTGAACTCCAGCAAGGCCGGTGCCTCAGTTTCCCCGCTGTAGCACACAGGTTCTGCCAGGGAAGTGTGGGGGTTAATGCATTTGTATTTGTGAAGCGCTTTGCGATCCTTGCAGGGGAAGGGCTGTGAATGTGCAACATGTTTTTAACACAGAGACTTTCAGCCAGGACAAAGAGATCCTGCTAGAGTCCTGCCCTGCCCTGGCTGGGGCTCCCTCACCAACTTGTTCCCAGCTCCCAAGCCCAGCCTCTCCCCACAGCTCCTTCCCTGCCAGGGGAATTTTACGTAAGGTGCCTGTTTTCGTAACAGTTGCTTTTTCTGCCCCAGGCTCCCTGCACACATTCCCCATGTCCAGCTGCGGTCGGTTTCTCCTGCAGAAAGAGCTGCTGTGCGAGGGGGCTTTATCCTTTATTAAAACAACACCAAAGCCAGGCAGGGCGGGAGAGTCCTTGGGGGTGGGGGGCAGAGCGGGGCTAGGGTCACAGCCTTTCCCCACCTAGTATCCCACTGGACTGTAAAGCCCCTGTCCATAGAGACGGGGGCACAAGCCAGCCCCATCTATTCCCGTGGCCTCCCTCCCCGTAGTGTCTGGCCCCCACACATTCCTGACTTCCCCCCAAAGCCCCACGAGGGGGAAGGATTAGCCATTTGCACCCATTGCCGCTATGTCAGAGGCCCCCCTGCTGTACGTGAACAGAGTGGGAGACAGGCCCTGCCCCAAAACATTTACCGACTGACCAGACAAGCCGAAGGGCGGGATTGTTACCCCAGCTCACTGGTAGAGACTGGAGGTGCAGAGAGGGGACAGGACTTGCCCCAGGTCACCCAAGAGGTCTGGGGCAGACCCAGGACAGGATCCTGGCAGTGTTGACTCTGAGTACAGATGGTGTCTGGAAACTATCACGCCTACTCCAGATCTTGCGCTTGCAGGCCAGCTTCTGATGTCATTTACCTCTGTGAAATGTCATTGGTTTCCAAAGGTGTGAAAGCAGCAATTGGACTGAAATCTCTGTTCCACTGCAGCACCATGTACTGGGCTTCATGTACATGTGGATCAGATGTGCTGTTGCTTTTCACTGGCTGGGCTGACAGATAGGCGAAGGGACCTGAAATTAGCACTGCTAATAAAAGAGGATTTCTATTAGCTTCAGCAGCAGGGGTCTGTGGGCGAGGGGCAGTAGTACTGGGGTTCTAGGCTGAGCTCCCCACGAGGTTGTCACAGCATGTGGGTCCCTAGTAGGCTGAGCCCCTCAGAGCACTCAGGGGGTTTCAATCCAGTTGTTGAAGGCTTGTTGGTTTGGCATCAGATGTTGACTATCCAGAGTCTAGGTGAGTGAACTAGGTAGGTCACCTGGGAACAAGGGCCTGGCTTCATGTGAGGGGGGGTGTTAAATAATGAGACTGACATTCAATTCTACAGCACCTTTCATCACGAAGGAGTCCAAAGTACCTGTACTAGAATCACTGAACTACAGCCACTGCTGGGGAGGAGCATGGCAGCTGTTTAACAGGGCACAGCAACACGATGCACATTTAGGACAGAAAGCGAAGCAAGCTGTAACTAGCTGAAACTGGGGGTTATGGGGTTGTGGGGTATGGGCTAGGACACCAGGGCTGGCACCTTGACTCTCCAAAGGGTGTCAACAAGACATAGGTGCCTCTGCCTGGCAGTGATCCTTCTGCTGCTGCGGGACACTGGTGCCCAGCAGGACACTGGTCCCAGGCATTTTGCTCTGCCAGGGCTGGAGCAGTGGGATGCCCAGGAGATGCTGCCAGCTGAGTTATGACTGCAGGGCACATGGGCAGCAGAAACAATGAGCAGTGAACACAGTGGAAGGGTCAGTGGGGTTGCCTTACGTAAGCTCCCCTGATAAACAACATGTGTTAGGAATTTCAGAGGAGATTGCAAAACCCCAGTGGCTGGGCGTGGGCGAAAACAGCACCACTCCCCCTGGGCCTCTGCAAATGACAAGCCCACCCTCCCAGCGGGGTCCTTTCAATCCCTGTGTACATTCAGCAAAAGCACGGCGCTCATGCAGGGGCTTCTCTCCCTCCTGAACATTCCTGCCTGTCCCCACTCTGCATGGCCTGGAAACATCCCAGCCCAGGCTGCACGGGGTGAGCTCCTGACACGGCACACATCAAACATGGCTCGGCCTTGCTAAGCAGGTTTTTAACCATATTCCTCAAGCCCAAGGTCCACCTTTCAGTCCCTCTTACATAGCCAGTTCTGTCGGGAGTGAGGCATACTGGTTTGTCCTCTCGCTCGCCCCCGTCCCCCGCAGATGGTCGTTAGATCGCATACTCCCAGCCCCGGTGTTTGGGAAGCCCCAAGCACATACGGTTGCTAGTACAAATCAGTAAATAACAATAGCACAATTGGGGAACCCGGTTCCAACATGCTTTGGTCGCATGTCCCCTGCAGGACTGGAGCATGTGTCGCCATGTTGCCATGTCATAGCTGGGTCCCGTGACACAGTAAATGGGACCAATGGGTGGGAGCTTTGGGTTCTGTTCAGTGCATGCTCCCGGGCTCACTGAGCTGTGGCTTGTCCACGTGGGGAGGGTTTTGGAGATGATCACATGGACTTTTGCAGAATAACTAATCCAAACGAAGTGGGGCCATACAGCCAGTCTTAACCCATCTCCCCCTGCATCAGTGCACAGCATTCTGGGCAGGTGTCGCAGGGAGCATTGTTCCCCTGATGGGCGCTATGCACTCTGGGATTCTTCTCGTGGTGTATTGTGGGATTCCTTCGGAAAGCCACTGGAATTCTGGGACTTGGGGTCAAACTAGCACAGTCGCATGATCCCGCTGTCTCTTTGGGGAGGAGGAAGGGCTGGGCTGGAAGGGCACAGTGTGCAGGTATGTTGGCGAGCATCTGAGACTGGAATCCAGCACTGGGTGAGCTGTAACTTAGGGCTGGCGACAAGGGACACTGGGATGGCGCCAGGTTGTGTGCAGGGGGGCAGGATGAGAGTGGCACCGTCATGCTGAATAGGGCTGGTGCCTCCACACACAATGCCCTGCAGGTGGCTGGTGTCTCTGTGGAGGATGAGGTGCATGGCTGGCACTGCCCCAAAGCAGCTGGTGCTGCTGTGGAGATGGCACAGAACAACTGGCTGCACGTCTGCAGGAGATGCCCTATGGGACTGGTACCTCTGTGGATCCAGTACAGTGGTGGAAGGGCTGCCTATGGCTGGAGCCACGGAGAAGGGGACTGTGACACTGCAGGGGAGGGGGCTGCATGTGGCCAGCACCATGGGGGAGGGGCCTGCACATGGCTAGCACCCACAGTGCAAGGGGCTGCACCTGGCTGGCAGCACGGTGGAGGGGGCTGCCTGCAGGGGAGGAGGCTGCACACGGCCAGCACTGCAGCTGTGGGTACAGGGTACCAGTTACATGCCTGGGGTCTCTGCAGATGCTCTGGTCTAAGTGGCAGCAGGGGTCAGAGTGGTAGAGGGATCTGTGCAGAGGCTCGGCTGGGTGGGGCCCTGAAGCGGTTCCTCCTTTCAGCTTCAGCCCCTTGGTATTTAACCCGTGTGGGACTCTGGCTGAATGGACGTGTGTCCCCGACCCCCGCTCCTCCCCAGATCAGCTGTTCAAGGCGTTGCAGGGGAAGTGCAGGGTAAGGTGACCAGATGTCCCGATTTTATAGGGACAGTCCCAATATTTGGGCCTTTTTCTTATATAGGCTCCTATTACCCCCCACCTCCTGTCCCGATTTTTCACACTTGCTATCTGGTCACCCTAGTGCAGGGTGCCGCAGATCAGCCATGTTCAGGGGCCAGGGACTGAAGCCATGATAAGGGGACAGGGCTGGGGCTGGGACCCACACAGCCAATGGGGCAAGGGGCAATGGAGGCATCTCCAGCAAACCGGGTTGTTGAAGGACTGCAGACACCGGGTGAATGGCACTGACTGGCGCAACACTCCTGCAAGGAATGTGCTGCCGGAGCAGCAGGAATAACCGCTCACCACAGAGGCTGGAACCGTGTGGGGCCCTGGGGAGGGGGAATCCCACCTGCCCGACCCTTCTGGCACACTTGTATCCTTTTCCCATCTGCAAGGAGCACAGGGGCCTTCCAGCCTGGCCCGCGTTTATTGTGGAGTCCAGAGAGAGAGCGTGAGCTGGGCATCTGCTCCATGCCAGTCAGACTGAGCCCAGCACAACGGCCCAGCCAGGCCCTGAGCAATTGAAAGGGGCGGTGAACAGGAGGCGGAAGCGAAGGGTTGATGGCCATGCTGTGTCAGTGTCAGAAGAGCAGGGCTTCCTCATGGGGACGCACAGCCCCTCTGGGGACAGCAAGGAGAGCGAGCGCCGAATCAGGTCAGGGGAGCGGGGCAGTAGCAGTGAGGGGCAGCTGGGCCAGGGATCCCGCAGGAGGGCACAGGAGCATTGATGGATTAGCCACTGGGCCAACGGGGCCCCGGCCAATTCGGGCGCCCCCGTGCCCCAACCCACTCTGCCCACTCGGCGCTCCTGCCAGGAAGTGGGGGGAAGCCCCTGCTCCCCAAGCCCGCTCTCCGGCAGAAGCACAGAGGGGGTTGGGGGGGACTGCAGGAGGAAGGGGTGGGGAGCAGGCCCCACTGCTCTGGTGCAGAGCCCCACAAAACCCGAATCTGCCTTTGTGTGGTGATATCGTGTGGAAGAGACATGAGCCTGGGGAGTGAGGGGGAGCAAGGGCTGGGGGTGAACAAACACTAGGGTTAGGGCTACAGAGGAGACCCCAGTCCCACCCCTTCATCACTCCCTTGGCCCAGCGTCCACCTGGAGCTCCCCAGCCCTGGCTGAATAACTGGGCCACAGAGTTCACTGGCAGATCCCGTGGCCAGGCTCCTGTGCCCAGCATGGTTGCAGACGTGGCTGGTTGGCTCCCGGGGTCTCTGGCATTTCCCTCTTCACCTAAATCTTCGTTTCTGAAAAGCAGATAGAGAGGGGCTGAGGGGAGGGGCACCACCTGGGCACTGCCAAGGGCCGCAGCCGCCACCCGCTGCCATTCAGTCAGCTTTCCTCGGACGAGATAAGGGACGACCTTCAGAGCCAATGACTGGGACTGGAGGAACGCCGCCTTATCCCAAAACATTAATGAGAGGGGTATTGGGCCACTGCCCTGGAACAGACCCCATTCCTGCCCCCAGGGAGCCCACAGCCCACGTGACCCTGTCCCCCATGCCCCAGGGAGCCCCCAGCCCATCTGACCCCATACCCCAAGGAGCCCCACCTCTTCTGACCCTGTCCCCCATGCCCCAGAGAGCCTCCCCATCTGACCCCATACCCCAAGGAGCCCCATCCCATCTGACCCTGTCCCCCATGCCCCAGGGAGCCCCCCATGACAGTCTATACCTTGGAGGCAGAGCCGCCCTTAGAATTTATGGGGCCCTATGCAGTATTATTAAACTAGTGCCCCTATGCTCCACTGAAGGCGGTCCCCAGCCAGCGCCGCTGACCCCAATGTGTTGAGGGGGGCACAGCCACCACCCCCGCCTGCGGACCCCCAGAACCCCCCATTGCTGACACACACGAAGCTTCGTACGCAGCAGATGCTGCGGCAGTGGCTCAAGGCTGGCTTCGCGCTGTCACATGTGGGCTGCATCTTGCCAGAGCCCACGGCCCTCCTGCAGCCCCAGCCACTCCTGGCTCACCACGAGCATTGGCCAGGAAGTACCAAGCAGTAATAACAACAACAATAATACAAGTGTGTGTGTATGTGAGAGAGAGAGAGAGAGAGAGCCAGTGTGTGTATGTGACTGTGTGTTGAGGGATTGTGCGACAGTGTGTTGGGGAGTGTGAGACTGCGTGTATGTGTGACAATCTGTACTGGGGAACTGTGACTCGTGAGAGGCAGAATGTATGTGGGTGTGAGAGCCAGCCTGTGTGTGAGAGAGACAGTGTGTGTGTGTGTGTGTGTGTGTGTTAGGGAAGTGTGAGAGACAGTGGTAACTTTACCTTTGGTAACTAACTCTGACTTTTCATCTATCACTTATAATCACTTAAAATCTATCTTTTGTAGTCAATAAATGTGTTTAACTGTTTATCTTTACCGGTAAGTTTGCCTGAAGTGTTTGGGAAGGGTGTTTGCTCAGGTTTACAAAGACGGGTGTATATCCACTTTCCATTGATGAAGTGGTGAACCAATTAATAAAATTGCACTGCTTGTCTTGAGCAGTGCAAGACGGTACATTCTCAAGGCACAAGGCTGGGAGCTGGGGGGATTTGGCTGGTGCCTTTCTCTGTGTGATTCATGAGTGGCTCTGGAAGCATTTATGCAATAGAGCTGGGTGTGCGGCTTCACATGCGGTTGTGCTGAGTGATAACAGCACTTGGAGGGGTTTGCTGCTTGTCACTAGCAAAGCATTGTGAGAGACTGCCCGGGCTGGAGACAGTTAAGGGGGCACAGTAGTCCCACAGTCCCAGGCTACACCCCGGGGATCCCATCACACCCCCCATCTGACCCTGACCCCCATGCCCCTGACAGCCCCATATCTACTCCCATCCCCCCACCCCAGAGAGCCCATCCTAATCTGACCTTGTCCTCTAGGCCTCAGGGAGCCTCTCTCACAACTGCCCCTGTTCCCCCATCCCTTGAGAGCCCCCATATCTGACCCCACCCCAGAGAGCCCCCCATCCTCCCATCCCAGAGAGCCCCCCCATCTGACGCCATCCTCTCACCCCAGGGAGTCCACTCAGACAGCAGTGTGTGGTCCATGGGGGAGCTGCCTGAGGCTGGCATTAGATGATGGAAAGGAGACTTTTCCGCTTCCTTCCCTCTGCCCTCTCCCCACCCCCTCTCCCTGCTGAGCTGGGGCTGCACAATACCATCCCACCCGCTAGGCCTTGCAGGCTGATGGGGAGCACGGGGGGGCACTTGCCCTGCCGGCCGGGGTGAGCAGAGCAGCAACGGGCCTTGGGGGGTTGCAACTCACCATCGAGCAGATGAAATTGATCCGCAGACTCACAGAACCCTGCAACAAAGGGCACATAGAATCATAGAATATCAGGGTTGGAAGGGACCTCAGGAGTCATCTAGTCCAACCCCCTGCTCAAAGCAGGACCAATCCCCAACTAAATCATCCTAGCCAAGACTTTGTCAAGCCTGACCTTAAAAACCTCTAAGGAAGGAGATTCCACCACCTCCCTAGTAACCCGTTCCAGTGCTTCACCAACCTCCTAGTGAAAATGTTTTTCCTAATATCCAACCTAGACCTCCCCCACTGCAACTTGAGACCATTACTCCTTGTTCTGTCATCTGCTACCACTGAAAACAACCGAGCTCCATCCTCTTTGGAACCCCCTTTCAGGTAGTTGAAGGCTGCTATCAAATCCCCCCTCACTCTTCTCTTCTGCAGATAAAAACAATCCCAGTTCCCTCAGCCTCTCCTCATAAGTCATGTGCTCCAGCCCCCTAATCATTTTTGTTGCCCTCTGCTGGACTCTCTCCAATTTGTCCACATCCTTTCTGTAGTGTGGGGCCCAAAACTGGACGCAATACTCCAGATGTGGCCTTACCAATGCCAAATAGAGGGGAATGATCACGTCCCTCGATCTGCCGTGGGGGGGAGAGACCCTCTATCCCAGCCCTAGGCTGCTGTGGCAAGAAAGGGCTGGGGGGAGTCCAATCTCCCCGTCGCAGTCCCAGGGCATCCCACAACCCAAACCCCTCATCCCTGGCCCCACCCCAGAGCCCACACTCCCAGCCAGAGCCCTCACCCCCCTGTACCCCAATCCTCTACCCCATCCCTGAGTCCCCTCCCACACTCTGAACTCCTCGGCCCCACCCCCGCCACACATCACCTCCATATCAGTGCACATAATAAAATTCATTCCACACATGGATATAAAAATTAGAAGGAACATTGCCCCTGCCCCAGGGTGCAGAGGAAGACGACCCCCCCCCCCTCATTGCACTGGGCAGCGGGACAGCCAGGACTCACCATACGTGGGGAAGTAGTAGGTGAAGTCCTCGCTCATGTTCATCTCTGTGATGCGCTGCTCGAATTTACCCACGATGGCGTCACTGACCCGGACGCTGCGTCCTTTGGGAGGGGTGAAATAAAGAGAAGCCAATGGCAGGCACGGTGTTTGGCCCCAGGACATCAGTGACTGGGGAGAGTGGGTCAGGAACCATTCCATGGAATGTTTCTTGTTGGAAATGCCAATTTGTTGAAACCGAAACTTTCCCAGGGAAAGGGGCAGTTTTGACAATATTTTCCACTCAGAAAAAAAAGTTTTGAAATTGTTGAAATGTTTCATTTTGATATTTTCTAAAGAAAACATTCCAGTTTCTCTGTTTCAAAGTGACTCTACATTTAGAGATATAAGCTAATGATACTAAAAAACCCACATTTTAAATAGTTGAAATTTAAATGAAACATTTTGATTGACCCAGTCGACATTTTTTTCTGATGTTTAGTTTGTGAAAATTTTTGAGATTTCGATTTTTTTCTCTCTATGCTGGATGGGGCCATTTTTCAACATTTCAAACATGTTTGTGGGGCAGGAAAAGCATTTCAAGCCCAGCTCTAGTCCGAGTCTGGTGATCATCCATCCAGTGTCTGGAGCCACCAGACCAAATTCAGCCTTCCCATGAGCAAGTGTGATTCCTACCACATACTTGAGCCCAGCCTCAAACCAAGACATTTGCAGCCTCCAGGAAGCGTTGCTGCCATGTGAAATAGAATCAGCCCCAAAGCCCCACTGCCCTCACCTCCCCACAGCAGAGCCCTACCCCTCCGGCACAGTGCCACCCCTATGTGTGGGGAGCAGCCGGAGCACAAACAGTGCTGGTTCTGGACCCCAGGGCTATAGAGCTGAGCTGGGAGGGAGCAGCCTGGAGAAAATGCTCTAGGACACAAGCTGGGGCGCTGAGCAAAGTCACCCCAATCTAACCTGTAAGCAAACAAAACTTGGGGCGCTTGTCTGGGCTCTACCCCATGAGGGCCACTAGTGCCCCCTGGGTCCAAACATTCCCCCCTAGTCTGACAGCCTGCCCCACTGTGCCTCAGTGCCTCGCCATGGGGAGGCAATTCCCCAGGGTAGCAAATGGCAAGGCCATGAGCCTGCACACCCACCATAGAGCTTGATGGAGATCTTCCGGAGCTTCTGGTAGTACAGGATGGCGTAGCTGCTGTAGTCTGTCTCCCCCACCACCACATCCACGTTGCTGCCACGGCCTAGGAGCCAAAGCCACGGGATAGCAAATTATGGACTAGTCTCATGGTAGTGTGTAGGGACCCCGGGCAGGGACCAGGGGCCAGGGCCTCATTGTGCTAGGCTCTGTACTAACTGCAGTGACACTAGCTAGACAACGAAGGCTAGCCAAGGAGAGAAAGGTGGTTCAGTGGTTAGGGCATTTGCCTAGGACTCAGGAGACCTGGCGTTGAGTCCCCGCTCCACCCTGTGCTTTCTGAGTGTCCTTGTGCAATACGAGTTAGGGGCCTAAGTACTTTAAAACTCTGGTCCTTAGCTTGTCTGTGCCTCAGTTCCCCAATCTGTACAATGGGGTAATAGCCCTGCTCTGCCTCCCAGGGGTGTGTGAGGAGAAATACATGAAGGACTGTTGCAGAGTTGTTGTAGCCATGGTGGTCCCAGTGTATGAGAGAGAGAAGGTTGGGGAGGTGATTTATTGAACCAACATCTGGTGGTGGAAGGGACAAGCTTGCGAGCTTCACAAGAAGAGCTCTGTGGAGCTCCAAAGCTTGTCTGGATAGACCCCTGAGTGGATGGAGGATATGGCCATCAGTGGCTATTAGCAACTCCATGCTGTGGCTGTCCCTAAGCCTCTGACTGCCAGAAGCTGGGAGTGGATGACAGGGGATGGATCACTCGATGATTGTTCTGTTCATTTCCTCTGAAGCTCCTGGAATTGGCCATTGTCAAAAGACAGGATACTGGGCTAGATGGACCCCTGGTCTGACCCAGTCTGGCCATTCTTAGGTTCTAATACAAGCTACCACCTTGTCTCTTCCATTACAGATTGTGAGATGTTCACATACTATGCTGATGGGGGCCAGAGAATTAACACAGGGAGAAGAATGACTTGGCCTCTTCATCCACAAGCTATGCCCTGATCACCAGCTGGGGTCCCTACAGGAGCAAACATCAATAGAAAGACAAACAACAGCTTCTCGAGGCGAAGCAGAATTGCCCCATGCTCGCCAGCCTCCATATTTCCTGCCATGCTAATAACGGGCAGGTCTGGGAGCTCAGCCAGCACCAGGGCTGGCTCTAGGCACCAGCAAATCAAGCACGTGCTGGGGGCGGCACATTTTCGGGGGCGGCATTCCGGCCATCTTTTTTTTTTCTTCCGGCGGCAAAAACCTAGAGCCGGCCCTGGCAACAGCAGCGCATCGTGCGTGGGGGCACTCTGGGGCTGCTGTAGTTTGTACTGCGGGGGAGCAGCACCCGCACCTTGTGGCAGAGCTGGGCAGGCTCCGAGTGGGGGACACTCGGGCTGGAGGCCGCCCCGCGGGACACACGGAGCCGCCTACAGGTGCCGCAGGGCGGCTGCCCCCCAGCGCTGCAGCCGGGGCTGGGCGAAGCAGCCCGAGCCACCCAGGGACTGCGGGAGGGCGGCCAGAAGCAGCAGCGGGGCCATAGAGGGCGGGGCACTGCTGTGCGGGGCCTACATCCACTCTCCGGGGCTCCGCGGCCTCTGGGGCTACCCTGCCCCGGCTCCTCAGTCTCCTGCCGGGCGGTCCCTCAGCTCTGCCCTCCCGGGTCCCACCGGTCCTGGAGGCAGGAGCCCTGGCTGGAGGGACCCAGGGCTGAGGTGCGGCCCAGGAGCCCCGCTGCTTACCCCAACCCCTTATACCGGCTCCTCATGAACATTTTGTTACGTTTCTGGCTACACTTTTCCCCTCACCTTCTTCTCTACTCACTTCCTATGCGTGGCCCCACAAAGTCACAGGACCTCCTGGTCAACCTCCTCCTGGCCCTGGCTAAAACGGCCATCTAGAAAACCAGGGAGAGGAGGCTGGCCAATGGAGACTCCTGTGACTGTGGGCCTGTTTCCGATCTTCTGTCCGGTCATGTATCCGGGCAGAGTTCCTCTGGGCAGGGTCCACTGGCTCCCTTGACACCTTTGAGGAGCAGTGGGCGCTGTCCGGGGCTCTCTGCTCGGTGTCCCCGTCAGGCCCCCTTCTTTTGACCCTCTGACCGCACTCCTGTCCCTGTTATTTCATTAGTTGTCCTCCGAAATCAGTTGGGTTTCAGGTCCTGTAGATCCTCCTCTTAGGTTAGGGGGGGATCCTTTAGCAGTGGGCCTTCCGCCCACCCACTTCCCAGGACCCAATAGGTACCCCGACCCTGCCAACGCCAGACCGGCTGGAGGTGAGGGGGGAGCCCAGGGCTGGGGCGGCAGGGGGTGCGGGTGGGATAGGGTGCGGGGGGAGCCCAGGGCTGGGGCAGCAGGGGGTGCGGGTGGGGGGGGAAGAGAGAGCCCAGGGCTGGGGCGGCAGGGGGTGCGGGTGGGGGAGGGCACTGGTGGGGGCAGGTGAGAGCCCAGGGCTCGGGTGTGGGGCAGCCAAAAAATTTTTTGCTTGGGGTGGCAAAAACCCTAGAGCCGGCCCTGGCCAGCACGTGCCTTGTCGCTAGCTTGGTTGTTTCAAAGTCCTGCCTAGGAACACGCCAAACACACCCAACACTAACCTCTTCCAACCGCAGCCCCTCACTCACCTTTCAGGAGGAATCGCCCCTTGGCCTTGGTGGAGCGATATTGCTGCTTAATCTCCCAGCATACTCCATCCCTGTGCATGTGAAGGGAGAAAGACAGCGTATGTGTTAGATTCCTCTGATCCATCCAGAGAAAAGCCACCGCTTGGCGAGGACCTATCAAAGGGCAAAGGTGTCGTGGCTGCACCATGCTGCTGTGTTCTTTATTACCCTGGTTTATGTATTTCTCATTTGCGGGTGTTATTTTTACACACTCAAAACGTGTTACAGGGAGAGGTCAATGCAGGGGGCGCGGTCTGTCAGCGCTGCGGGAGCTTGGGTAAGTTACATAGGGCCAGAGTTTCACCTGGGTGCTGAACTCTTCAGAAAATGTGTCTGTGTCACAGTGGGAGCTGCTAGGGGCTGAGCACTTGAAAACTCTGGCCCTGAGTTCTTCTGAAATCTGGCCTCACTGGCCTCTAAGTTAGTTCCCTCCATTCTGGGTGCCCAGGTATCGAATATCAGACACCTAAAACTCACCCAACGTGAGCATGTGCCTGATGTGTAAACCGAGGCTGATAAGCCTCCCCCACCTTGGGAAAGGGCCTCAAGGGCTATGGAGGCAGCAGTGCAATGACTGTTATGTTTCACCTTTCTAAGTGTGTCGAGCACTGGGCTGGGGTCTGCTGCTGGCCTGTTGCATGACTCTGGGCAACTCACTTCCCCGCTCTGTGCCTCAGTTTCCCCCATCTGTACAATGGGGATAATGATACCGACCTTCTCTGGAAAGTGATTTGAGCTCCATGGATGACAAGTGCTAGATAGCAGTGAGGTGGTATTACCTACCTCTCAGTATCACCCACACGCTGTGGGCAGCCTTCATTTAAACCATGGAATGGAAAGTTCCAAGAAATGTGGGTTTCTGAAGCAGCCATAATTCTGCCACTCCTTATGGCAGAGGTGGACAAACTACGGCCTGCAGTCCACATCCGGCCCTGCAGGCCCCTCCTGCCTGGCCCCTGAGCTCCTGGCCCGAGAAGCTAGCCCCTGGCCCCTCCCCTGCTGTTCCCCCTTCCCCACAGCCTCAGCTCGCCACACTGCAGGTGCAATCCTCTGGGCAGGGGGGCTGTGAGCTCCTGGGGCAGCGCAGCTGCAGAGCCCGGCCTGACCCTGTGCTCTGTGCTGCGTAGTGGCGTAGCTGGCTCCAGGCAGCGCGGTAAGGGGGCAGGGAGCGGGGGGGTTGGATAGAGGGCAGGGGAGTTCGGGGTGATGGTCAGAGGGTGGGAGTGTGGATAGGGGTTGGGGTGGTCAGAGGGCAGGGAACAGGGGGGTTGAATGGGGACAGGGGTCCGTGGGGGCAGTCAGGAAAGGGGGGGGTTGGATGGGGCGGCGGGGGGCAGTCAGTGGCGGGGGTTCCAGGGGCGGTCAGGGGACAGGGAGCGGGGGAGGTGGCGGATGGGGCAGGGATCCCGGACTGCCATTAGGGAACGGGTGGGGGGGGGGTGGATGGGACAGGAGACCTGGGGGGGGGCTGTCGGGGAGCGAGAAGTGTGGGGGGGCAGATAGGGGGTGGGGGCCGGGCCACGCCCCCCTCCCCTAACTGGCTTTTCATACAATTTCCAAAACCTGATGGGGCCCTCAGGCCAAAAAGTTTGCCCGCCCCTGCCTTATAGGGTGGGGAAGGGGGCTGGGCTAGGTGTCTGGTGACAGTTTAGGAGAAGGGAACCAATCCTGTTTCAGGGCCTAGCAAGTCATACATTAGCTGGCTCTAAATTAATATCCCACAGCTACACGGTAGTGAGTTCTAAGCTAAACTCCCACTGAGGTCAGGGTCACTAGGGAGCATAGGCTTTTGGGCGAAGTCCTGGGCCCATTGAAGTCAATGGTTTTCTCATTGACCTCAGTAGGCCCAGGATTTTAGCAATTGTTTTTATCACATTACATCAAACATCCCAGGGCTAGAAGTGACCAAATGCAAAGCCAGGCAGCTGGCTGACTCGCTAGCTCCAAACCGAAGGTGAGCCAGAAAGCGCCCGGAGGCAGCGCCCTGTGCGCTCATGCAAAGAAAAGGGAAAGGTCAGAGAAAGGCACGTTTGGGGACACTACGAAAGGGAACGCGGACAGGAAATAATGAGCAATCTCCCTCCAAAGCACTGACGAGAGTCAGCCTGCAAGGCCTGTGGGTGGGTGTGACATTCTGTTCCTTGGAGGAGCACCCTGTAACCCCCCATATTCCTCATCTGTAGGTAATCGTGATCTTACATAGAAAGCAGGCCTTGTAAGGTATCAGGGGAAAGGTTATGATCTGCTGAAAGTCATTTCTTTAACCATACATGTGTATCATTAATGCATGTGAAGTTATGAGAATTGTGTTGTACGGTGGTCACTAAAACATGCCGTAAGTCGGGGAATCAGCCAGATATTAGCTCCCCAGAGGCAACAACAAAGAAAATAACCAACGCCTGGGTGGGGTGTGAAACAACCTTCAACAGCCATTGTCCAGCAAGGGAGCTACAATGCAATGACTCACTTGCATGAGGCCACACCAGGGAATTGTTCAACTTGCCTGGGGACTCAGCAATGCCCCAGACATGCTTGGACTTGTGTTCTCCAAGCACTTGGGCTAAGGGTATAAAACAGAACACAGGGGGCCCATGCTTGGCCTTTCTCCTGCCCCCACCTATGCTGCAAGCAACAAAGACACTGAGAAGAAGACTGAAGACTGCAACAGAGGAGACTGGCCCAGATTTAAGGGACAAATCTGTATACTAAGGACTGCAATATCCAGTGGGGTGAGAAAAACTGCTTAATCTAGATGTTGCCCGGTCTAATAGGGTTGAGAGCTTAGACTGCATGCTTATATTTTATTTCTTTTGGTAACTAACTCTGACTTTTTGCCTATCACTTAAAATCTATCTTTTATAGTCAATACATTTGTTTAACTGTTTATCTTTACCAGTGAATTTGTATGAAGTATGTGGCAAATCTGCTCAATTTTGCAAAGGCTGGTGTATATCTCTCCCTTGATGAAGTGGGGAACCAGTTAATAAATTTGCACTATTCATCTTGAGCAGTGCAAGATGGTATTTTCCTGGGGTACAGTGCTGGGAGCTGGGGGGATTTGGCTGGTGCCTTTCTCTGTGTGATTCATGAGTGGCTCTGGGAGCATTCATGCAATCTAGGTGGGTGTGGGGTTCAGGGCCACCCGGGGGAGGTAAGTGGGGCAATTTGCCCCAGGCCTCACAGGGGCCCCCCATGAGAGTTTTTCGGGGCCCCTGGAGCGGGGTCCTTCACTCACTCCAAGGGCCCCAGGCCCCCGGAGCTTCTTCCGCTCCGGGTCTTCAGCTGCAATTCGGCGGCAGGGGGTCCTTCTGCTCCAGGACCCGCCGCCGAAGACCCCAGGCCCCCTGAATCCTCTGGGCGGCCCTGGTGGGGCTCCACCTGCAGTTGTGCTGAGTGATCACAGCACCTGGAGGGGCTTGCTGCTGGTCACTAGCAAGGCATTGTGAGAGACAGCCCAGGCTGGAGAGAGCTCAGGGGCACAGCGGACCCACGGTCCCAGGTTGCACCCGGGGATGCTGTCACAGTGGGACTGTACTTCAGGTGTATGCCTGAAGGGGACGAACGCCTGCCTGCAGCATCACCACACTACACACAGGAACAGACTGAGGCTTTGGGGGAAGGGTAATGAGGTAATTTCTTTGGGCCTGAGCTTTTCAATGTGTGTGCCTGTGCACACGTGTGTGTTGGTGTGTGTGCACATGGGCAGCATCGTTAGACCCCCAAGCTGCAACATCCCCTCCCTACCAGGGATAGTTTTTTCTCTCTCTCCATATTCCAGGTTCTCTCTGGCAAAGGCAAAGGGGATGGGAAGTGACTGAGATTCTCCTCTCCATTTCTAATCCCCCCAAAGCAGCCTGGGGGGTGGGGGGGAAATCTTGCTTTAGCAGGGTCGGCAGCAGGTAACACGTTGGCCCAGCGCTCCCGGGCTGCAACGCACTCTCTGCATTACCAGCTCAGCAGTGACCGCACGTCTTGCCTTCAGCCTTAATGGAGGGCTTTGCTGCTGTGGACCCCGAACCAGCCCAGTGCTTAGCCACGTGTGCTTGAGCCCACTGAAGTCAAGCATGTGCTTTGTAAAACAGGGCTGAGTCCCTGTGCTTAAAGCCAAACATGTGCTGAATCAGGGCCACACTTCCCAACCTCACCGGTCTCCCTTCCCGTTTGTACCTCTTTTATTGAAGGAGGAGCTGCGTGCCGGGGACCTGCAAGGGCTGGCCGAACCCTACATACTGCGCTGGAATATCTTCTGGGGAGAGCCAGACAGAAGCTGTTTGCAGGCCCTACCATGGGGCCCCCAGACTGCTGACTTCACAATAGAGGTCCCTTCGCTGCAGAGCTGCCAGCACCCACAGGAGGCTCAGAAAAGCTGACTGGAATTAAGAGCTTTAATGATGAGCTTTATTTTCAAGCACAGTTCACAGTTTTCGCTTGGCACTTGTGCTAGGTAAGGAGGTAGCCACATGTCTTGCAGTAATTGAATGGAGTGGTTGAGTGTACATGCAGTACATACTTGAGAACACTAGGGGGTGCTGAGGGAGCTGCTCACTGGAAGTAGAACAAGCTGCAGTGGGGTTGCCAGTGCCTTGGAGACGGGGCACTGGGGTAGCAGGGCACCTCACACAGACAGGCATCAGCACCACTGAGCTGTTGGTGCTCTCACACGGGGAGTCAGGCCTGGTCCGCTGGGGTGAGCATATGAGGAAGGGCTGCAGGAGCTGAGCCCCAGGGATCGTAAAGCAAGTCCTACAGGCTGGGCTGGACTCAGCAAACACACAGCATGGGAGGCCAGGGAGTCTGATCCCAGCTCAGCCTCCCAGCCCAACCAGGGCCGGCTCCATAGTTTTTGCCACCCCAAGCAAAAGAAAAAAAAAGCTGCGATCGCGATTGGGAACTCTATGGCGGCAATTCGGTGGCGGGTCCTTCCCTCTGACACAGACTGAGGGACCCGCCGCCGAAGAGCTGGACATGCCGCCCCCTTCCAGGGGCTGCCCCAAGCATCTGCTTGCTGGGCTGGTGCCTGGAGTTGGCCCTGAGCCCAACACCTGGGCTCCCGGCCCAACACGTGTTCCTCAATGGGCACTTACAGTTTCCGGAAGGTACTGATGGCCAGCGACTTCCCTTCCGAGGCAGACACCGCCATGGTGGTTGCTTCCAGCTGGTGATTATATTCTCTTAGGTAGTCACATTTGGAGGCCACACCAACCAGGAACCACTTCCCTGAGAACTACAAGAGGAGCGGGGGTGGCACAATGAAGTCTGTCATAACTAGAAAGGGAAGGGTAACAACCCTCCTGTATACAATACTATAAAATCCCTCCTGGCCAGAGGCACCAAAATCCTTTACCTATAAAGGGTTAAGAAGCTCAGGTAACCTGGCTGACACCTGACCCAAAGGACCAATAAGGGGACAAGATACTTTCAAATCTGGGCTCTTTGAATCTGATTACCCTGTAAAGTTATTTTCCATCCTGATTTTACAGAGATATTTTTTACCTTTTCTTTTAATAAAATTCTTCTTTTAAGAACCTAATTGATTTTTCATTGTTTTAAGATCCAAGGGTTTGGATCTGTGTTCACCAGGACTAATTGGTGAGGGGATATTCTCAAGCCTGCCCAGGAAAGGGGGTTTAGGGACTTGGGAGATATTTGGGGAAAGGCAGAGTTCCAAGTGGCTCTCCATAAATTTTTAGGTTAAAATGCTTGGTGGTGGCAGCGTATTTTTAACCTAAACTGGTAAAAATAAGCTTAGGGGGTCTTTCATGTGGGTCCCCACATCTGTACCCCAGAGTTCAGAGTGGGGAGGGAACCTTGACACAGTCACCTTTGCCCCATCCCTCCCGCAGCAAGGGCAAAACTCTGGGTGCTGCTGCTGGGTCTCAAAGCGAGGACGAGGAGCCAAAGGCAGGAGCTGCAGCATCGGAGCTGGTGGAATCCCTCCTTCCCATGGCTGAGAGTGGCAAAAGGGCTTATCGGTGACTATCCACCTGACATACAGGCTCACCGCTCAGCGGCTTTAGGGCACCATAGCTTTGGTGCATGTGCTGTCCCCATGGGCTTAACAAGTGCCTGCTTCCCCGACTGCCAAATGAATTACACAAGGAGTACTGGATTGGATGCTGGTTACATAGGGTTACCATATTTCCACAAGCAAAAAAGAGGACACTGGGGTGGGAGGAGCCCCGTTCTAGCCCCGCCCCTGCCCTGCCCCATCCACTCCCTCCCACTTCCCACGCCCTGACTGCCCCCCTCAGAACCCCCAACCCCCCCGCTCCTTGTCCCCTGACTGCCCCCTCCTGAGAACCCCCCACCCTAACTGCCTAGGACCCTACCTGTCCTCTGACTGCCCCATCCCTTATCCACACCCCCACCCCATATTCACATCCCCCCCCAGATCCCTGGGACTCCAACGCCCTATCCAACTGCTCCCCGCCCCCTGACAGGACCCCCAGAAATCTCAACCCATCCAACCCCCTCTGCTCCCTGCCTGCCTCAACCCCTCTCCACACCCTTGCCCCCTGACAGCTCCCTCAGAACCCCCGACCTATCTAACCCCCCCTGCTCCCTGGCCCTGACTGTCCCAACCCCTCTCCACACCCCTGCCCCCCTGACAGCTCCCCCCTCCCCCGAACTCCCGACCCATCCAACCCCCGCTCCCTGTCCCCTGACCAGGGCTGGCTTTAAAGAGCCCAGGTATCGGGCTGCGCTCCGGCCAGAGCTCCAGCCGGGATTGCGGGGCTTGGGGCCAGGCTGGAGGAGCTCGGCCAGGGCTGGGCCGGCGCTTTTGGCCAGAACCGGGCCCGCCGCCCTGGGGCCCGAGCCAAGCTGGACCGGAGCTGCTGGGGCCAGGGCCAGAGCCGCTGGGGCCACCAGGCGCCACTCGGCCCGGGCCAAAGGGAGCCACTCAGCCAGGGCCGCGCCTCCCCCGAGCTCTCCTCCCCCCCGCTGCCCCAGCTTACCTGCTGCTGCCACCCGCCTGCCCCTGCTTCTTTTCAGACTTCCTGCGAAGATCTGATTGGCGGGAAGCAGGGGAGGGGGAGGAGCAGGGGGCGGAGCGTTCAGGGGAGGGGAGGAGGGGGAAGACAGCTGCGGGGGGACGGCGTGGGAAGGCTGCAGGGGCTGCAGGGGATGGGGAGAGCCGGGAAGGGGCTTTGGCTGCTGAGCGGCGGCTTTTCTGTCTATAAATAGCCGACCGGGGGGAAATCCCGGACACTTTTAGATTTTTAGAAATCCGCCCCGGACGGCTATTTATAGACCGAAAAGCCGGACATGGCTACTTCACAGGCCCCCAAATTTTGGTTTTTGGCCTCCCACCCCTGAACGTGCTCATGGAGTGACACTTCTGGCATCAAACACAGACATGCGACCGGACACTTGAACCGTAATTTCTAAGTCTGTTCTTTGAAATGCTGCAGTTTTTGTTTGATGTTTTAAATTACAGAACTGACCAGATTCTGAGCAAAGAAGTAACATTTTGTGATATTTCAGCTACATTTATCCTATTTCTCAAAATAGAAATTAAATGCACAGATCTGATATTGCGACACATATATAACAGTAGCACCTGACACCCTCCCTGAGACAAGGCCCCATTGTGCAGGGGGCGTGGGTATTTGGCTTGTGGGGGCCGCGCAGCTGGGCTCTGTGGGAGAGGGGGAGAGGGTGTATTGACCGGGGGGGCGGGGGCATGGCTGGGCTCTGCGGGGGAGGGGGCAGAGAAACAGGAACTGGGTTGTCATAGGGGTTTCTTTAACTCTCTACTCCTGGGGAATTTTTGTGAGTATCTGTAGTGTTACAGACATACTTGCTGACAGGTATTTTGAAATAAATTTCCAAAATAATTTAAACTGGCGTGATTATATAGTGTTATTTTGACAAATAAAATGTGCATAATTTTAAAATATTGTGTGCAGAATTGTTAATGTTTTGGCACAGAATGCCCCAGGAGGAGGCACCTAGTGTGGCCAGAGGATTGGCACCTACTGCTTGGGCTGGTGGGCCAGCCCCTGGCATAAGGGCAGCGTGTGGGGACTTGGATTCCCTTTCGCCACCCCAGCTGTGCAGCACAAACCCTGTGGCTTTGTGCAGGGAGGTGGCCCCATGTTTCTAAAGCATCTCCCAGCAGTAGCTTTCTCGGCACCTCAGCAATCACACAGGAGCTCCCCAGGGACTGCCTCAGGCTAGCTGTTAAGAGCCAGAAGCTGGGGCAGGGGAAAGCGCTGCTCACATCCCTTCTGTCTGTCCTCAGGGGCGCGTGCACCCAGCTGCCAGTCTGAGAAATGCCGTGCTGGATCAAGAGTGCTGGAGCCTGGGCTCCCGGCTGGGGTTCTCGGGGCATGGGCATACCACAAGCAGCAGCAGAGTGAGCTCCCCTCCTAACCAACCTCAGATCCCCAGCGGCACGCCCCCTCCCCCATGGCCCCCTGAGTACTTAGCGTCTTTGCTGAGGCTACTGGGGGAAACTGGAGTGAGACTGCAGACCACTGAGTGCTCAGCAACTCTCAGCTCCCAGGAGCCTTGGGACCCTTCACTGACACCCTGCTGAGGTACCCAGTGGGTCACAGCCACAGATTTGATTTCAGCCCCTCTAAGCAGCCTGGCATCTTTAGCATGCACAGTAGCAGTTCGTGCTTTTAATTCTGGAGGTCCCCGGTCCAATCCTGGGACATTGGCCAAGGTAGCAGCCATCACCCAAGCCCGTCTCTTGGGCCTGGGCAAACCCAGATGCCTGCCTGGCAAGTTATGGAGCAGGTCAGCAGCTCTAGGACAGAGGACCCCCTGGGGAGCTGTGCCAGTGCCTGGGATGCCCAGCGTTCCCTAGTCCCTCCCTCACCTGCTGGAGGTCAAAGTTCTCCTGGATTTTGATCTTCTCAAAGACACTCTCCGGGGCTGGGGGCCGCCTTCGCCTCTGCCCAGGAGCAAGTGAAGCAAGAAGGAGCACGAGGAGCAGGATGGGTGCGGCAGACGCCATGGTCTCTCTCCAGGACCATCTAAGCCCCTTGGTGAACCCGGCTGTGGTTGGTGGGGCCCTGGGGGAGGGGAGGGCCGGGCTGGTTGGTTATTAAGCCACTCTGCTTCTCTTATTGGAAGTGACCAGAAGCAAATCTCTAGGCTGTTTACATAGCGGGGGCTGTGTTACCAAAGCTCCCCCCCCCAACTATGCCCCCCACAGGGGAACAGCTGTGCAGTCCAGGAGTCCCTGAACGTCCAGGCAGCCCTCCCAACCATTGGTCACATGTCTCAGGGCTCTCTCCCCTCAGCCCAGCATGCCAAAGATAACATCCCATAATGCACCTCCCTGTGCAATCTCTGGTAGAGCCAGAGCCTGAGTTAACTCATGTGCCGAGGGAGAGCTGAGCAGGGAGAGCCACGCTGCTGCGTGTGGAGCGACAAACTCCTGCTGTGCACTGCGAGAAGGCCAGGAAGAGCTGGCATTGACCTTCTACAAATGACATGTGACAGAGAGGCCCCTGGGGAAAGGGGCTCACCTAGCCAAGCCATTAACTGGGCTTAATTCCAGCGAGCCTAAGGCCCAGACTCAGCAAAGCACTTCAGCACATGCTTCCATCCAACCCTAGTCAGCACTTAAGCACATGCTTAATGTAAGCACTGAAGTTAATGGGACTTCTTTGCTGACTGGGATCCTTCCAACCTTGACTTCAGTAAAGCAAATTTTGCTCCACCTTCCTGGTATTTTCCTATATTACTTCCTGATGTCTGACCAGCTTTATGCCAGGAAGCCTGAGGGCTGCTAACCCTGAAACGTATCACTGTTACATTTTTTTCACATTACAGTTCAAATTCTGCTCTTCAACACACCTGTATAAATTCAGCATAACTCCGTGTGCGTGAGAATTTGTTCCTGCTCAGGTCAAACTTGTTTTTTAAAACATATTCAGCTTCAGCTGTTTGCTCGAGCATATCCAGGGGCGCTGGAACAATGTGTATGGGGCGGCGGGGGAGAGGGGGGAGGAGGGTGCTGAGAGCCACTCAACCAAACTGTAAACCCTGGATTAAATTGCAGCAAGGGTGGTTTAGGTTGGACATTAGGAAAAACTTCCTAACAGTCAGAGTGGTTAAGCACTGGAATAAATGGCCTAGGGAGGCTGTGGAATCTCCATCGTTGAGGTTGGACAAACACCTGTCAGGGATGGTTTAGATAATACTTAGTCCTGCCTTGAGTGCAAGGGTCCCTCTCAATGTCCCTTCCACTTCTATGATTCTAAGGTACGATGGAAACCACTTTGAGCCAGAGGAGTGCTGCTGCAACCCGCACACCCCTAGTTCCAGCCCCTATGAGCATATCCTGTTGGAGTGAGTCCTACGAGTTAACAAGAAGGAAGTGGCCACATGGCATCTCCCGCTCTTGTGGGTCCAGGGAGTGGGAGCCGGGTTGGGCTGCGGATTGACCCCAGATCTCCTGGGGCAGGGTAGAGCAGAATACTAGTGCCAAACACACCTGGCCTGCTTGACGAGACACGAGCTCCCAAACCATTGTTTAGGCTCTGTTTTCTTTGGCCTGTGCAAAGCTCCCCTGCTTAAAAGTCTCGTCCATACAGAGAGCTGTCGGGCGGTGGAGAAAGGAGAAAAATGTGTCTGAATATTTAAACAATCTGTGGTCTCAGGCTCTCTCACTGGGGCTTTGACTGATCATCTCGGTCTGTTTTTTAACTTTATAAAAGTGTGGCAATGCTCTAGAAAGGGTCATATTTTTTGAGTTTAATGTACCCACCCTACCCACAACCACATCAGACATCATTAGAAAGCTCATTTTATGGCTGTTGAGGTGAAGCACGATGTGGCACTGCCAAGTCTGGCATAAGCCTGTAGGCGAGGTGAAAACAACCGAACGAGAAAGCGTCATCATTTTGCCCAGTTCCAGAAACGCTGCAACAGGACTTTGACTACAGCTTTTACTGCTTAAGGTAATTTCAACACCTTAATGTGGTGGGTTTTGGTCAAAGCTACCAAACAACAATGTATTAAAAGATTTGTATTGTTTTGCATGGGCAAGGATGTGGGTTTTTTTCAGAAATGATAAATCTGTTTAGAAGGTGGCAAAAACAGCAACTATCAACATTTTGCACTATGCTACCATGATATGTTTTCATATTACATAGTCTGAATTGTCAAAGTATCTCACAAGTGATTATAATAGGTTTTGACTTTTTCAGTATACATTTACTGACCAGATCAATCTCACACCGAAGGCTGGGCACCAGTAGCAGTAGATTGCATGCCCATACTATGTGCTGCATAATGGGTAGATATAAATGTACATGAAATCCTAATGAAATGTTTCTCCATTTCTAAGCTTTTGTACGTACAATGTAGCATCTATTCTGCCTGGTAGAAGGTTTTAATTTGTAACTGCCTATGCATGCAGTTCTAGCTGTTGAACTATTCTAAAAACTAGCTTTTTAATTCAGTGACACTTATGCACAGATCAGTATCAGTGTTAGAGATGACAACACACAGATTCAATCGAAGTGCTCACAGAACAAAAATGGCCATTTTGATAACTAACATATAGATCTAGTTTAGCACCAGTCTGTGTACGTGTAATTCATGACACAGACACCTTTGAGGAAGCAACCGATCTCAGGGAGGCAGCACATCAAAGCAGAGATGATGACCCGTTGCGCAGAACATCCGTGGAAAACTTGATTGCTAAGGATGCAGTGTATCACTCACCTGCCTTTCTTCCCTACTTGAGTAAAATGAATCTTAAAGTAAAACCAGCTAACCGCACAGCAACAATACAGTCACCTTACGACACTGCATTTTATCACCTGGTTGAAGAGACTGACAGACAATGATCTTGTGTACAACAAGAAGGCTCTTCTCCTGTCCAAGCTGCTACAAAGGTATAAAGCCCTATTCCCTCCAGTGTAGACACTGCAAGCCATTCCAGTAGCAAATTATAGGCAAGAGCAGAAAAAACACGATGGTTCTGCAATTTCATTCCATGCACAGCGTGGACAAGGCAAGTCTACATTTGGTCTATGCAGCATAATAACATTAGCGGATGCTATCCAAACTGCGTCAGCTGAAGCAGGAATTTAAGTCATCCAAATGTTTTGTGGATTTTCTTCTGGCAAGTGAGCCTGACGAAGAGCTTTCAAATGAACAAATGGTTTTGTATAATGCCTCTTCAATCCTTCAGACTGAAATAACCAAAACGAAAGCCTCAGAATATTATCGAAAGCCAGGTGACTGTAGTTTACAGAGATCAGCTACTTCTGTGCTCCAGTTAGTGCCAGAGTTTGTCCTTTGGTTGACAGAAAAGGAGGGGTATAATTCAGCCAACAATGAGCATCATCCTTCAGAAGATAGTCAAAGAAGGTGCCTCTCAACTGCAGAGCAGTGTTCCCTCTAATTTTTTACGTCCATGTGTGCAATGAATTTTGTTATGTGCACCGATATGGAGGTGATGTGTGACGCAACACCTCCATATTGGTGCACATAACAACATTCATGTGGTGTGGGTGGTGCTCAGGGCTGAGGCAGAGGGTTGGGGTGCGGGGAGCTGAGAGCTCCGGCTAGGGGTGCGGGCTCTGGGGTGAGGCTGGGGATGAGGGGTTTGGCATGCAGGAGGGGGCTCAGGGCTGGAGCAGAGGGTTAGGATGTGGGGGGTGGACTCTGGGGTGGGGCCAGAGATGAGGGGTTTGGGGTACAGGCTGCCCCGGGGCTGCGGTGGAGAGAGAGAACTCCCCCCAGCCCTCTCTCGGTGCAGCAGCTCGGGGCCAGTGGAGAGGCGCCTCTCCCCAGCCGCGGCAGCTCCGGAGGGGCTGGGCTGGGCCGGGCCAGGCCAATGGAAGGGCTCCTCTCCCCTGGCCGTGGCAGGTCCGCGCTCGAGCCGGGTCAGGGGAGGGGCATCTCTCCCTGCCACAGCCCTGAGCCCCTGCACGGGGCTTAATAGGCAGCTGCGCAGCTGTGCGGCCACACAGCTCAGAGGGAACTTAGCTGCAGAGTGCATAATATTTAGCAGTTCCAAAATCATCACACCACTGCACATAAGTCTTGCTGCACAGCTACACCACGAGTTAGGGTCTTGCAATTTACATACTGCACCTGCCTGGATTCTGCATCAACTCTGCTGAGCAAAGGCAGTTCGGCACTAGTGAAGCAGAAAGGCTCCATTCTAAATGGAATTATACCACAGCACGCTGGTGGAAATCTCATCCAGGAAGATGAGAATATAGACATCAACATAGAGACCATTGATGGAAAAAATAGCTTCCACCCAATGGCTAGAGGGGTATTTCAAGAACAGTCTGTGGGTAGTCCAGCATCACAGCATGAGAAAGAAAAGTCTCTCTCCAGGTGGTTGCCCTGAGACTCCATGGAAACAGTTTCTAAACCTGGCATCCAATGAGCAGTCACATGTCAAATTGCTCTATGAATCTCTGGTTCAAAACACTTTGAGAGTGTAGGGCAGGCCCAGCACACTCCTTGCTGGAGGATTTTCCAGTGGCGAAGTAGCAAAGACCATCCCCAGGAGAGGTGCTGAAGAAGCCCAAGACTCGTACAGTGCACAGGAAGAAGTGGACACAAGGATGCTTCTGCATGCTGTGTGTGCCAGTATTGGTTTGGGTCTCTTGGTGTCAAAGCACCATAGCAATTAGGTCGCCTGAGATGGATGTTTTGGTCCTTGCTGCTCACTACCTTCCAATCCACATGAAATGGGATCATTACCAGCACAACTGACAAGTGTCGCTTCACACCTGTTCATGCTATTTGTGACGCATTCGCTCCTGACTCCTACAACTTACTTCCTGCTGTACACACTGGGGTGGAGTCGGGGCAGGGCTGGGTGCAGAGGGGGAGGGGGGTTGAGCACCCACCGGCGCCAGTAGACGTCGGCACCTATGGGTAGCACTGCAGTATGATCAGAGCAAGAAAGAAAAGGAAAGACAGAGAGACCTGAATTGCGTGTGCCTCAATCTAGCCATGCAAAACGACAAGTCACTGGCCAAACTCCACATGTGAGGACAGTTTTCAAGAGCATGTCAAAAGAGCATCGTGGCAAACAAAGATATGGATGTCTTTGCTCATAGATAAATCAGGTATTTGACCACCATCGCAAGGTGGATGGGAAAGTGTGGCTGATGAACTATCTCCTGTATTCTTTAAGAGCCCAATGGCATCTCAGTTTCTAGAAGACCTTACTTGTACCTGTCCCAGTAGAGGGTCGCTGCAGAATCAACTGTGTCCGAAGTTGGAACAATCTTCCTGGCACAGAGTGTGTCCATGCCAATGCAGTGAAGACGGTGGTAACCCACGCAGAGATCTCAGCAGAGATCGTAATGATGAACAAGATGATAGATTTTGACTAGAATTGCCACCATCACTATTACATTTCAATAATACCTGTACAAATTTCACAAAGAAATTCAATTTTAAGTCTTGAAATAATACGTAGAGTCATTAAACTAACAGAAATGAATGCAAATTTATCCAAGTGGTCATTTTAACTTGTTGATGGTGTCATTGTTTATCCCCGTTTCTCTGGTAAAGCACCACTTGACAGCTCCACATCATACTTCATCTCCATAATAGGCTTTCAAATGATGTATGATGTGAGTATATAGAGAAGTTACATGAAGTCAACTAAATCAGTGGTTTGGGATGTCAGTCACTTGCCTATTAATCGAAATCATTCTCAGTGAAAGCAGGACACGTGTGTGACACTGCACCCCATATTCTTCACAGTGATATTATTATGATATGATTATGGCAGGATTCTGATGCATTTGTACAAGATGGGGCATGGGGGGTGAAAAGTTATGATTTGCTGAATACAATTATCCTATTTGTGGGCCTGTCTCATTTTTGTATCTGGAATGATGAATATTGACTGTATCTGTATTTCACATGTGGTTGTACCTGGGTGACACCCACTAGGCAAGATGCTTCCGGTCTAGAGAGGTGGTTGGGAAGGGCCTGTTCAGGGGAATGGACCTTTAGGAAAAACAATAGGTCTTGGGAAAAGCTTATCCCCCGCCTGGTGAAGAGCTTTTCACTTGTCTTTATTGAATTTCATCTTGTTGATTTCAAATCAATTCTCCAATTTGTCGAGGTTGTTTTGAATTCTAATCCTGTCCTCCAAAGTGCTTGCAACCCCTCCCAGTTTGGTGTCCTTCGCAAATGTTATTAGCACACTCTTCGCTCCATTCTCCAAGCTGTTAATGAAAGCACGGAGAGATCTGGGATTCTGAGCTATGGAGAACCATTACTTCTCACCTGGAAGATGGGATGGGTCCAGCTACTGCTATGGAGCTGCATGGCGTCCTCCCACTCTGCGGGATTTAGTGGCTGAGGTTTACAGTGGCACTGTCTTCTGTTATGCCAGTAGCACAGTCCCATTGCGCCAGGTGCTGTACTAAAACAGAGTGAGAAACCGTCCCTGCCCCAAACAGCTTGCAATCTAAATAGACAATACAGACAAAGGGTGAGGGGAAACAGAGGCTCAGAGAGAGGAAATGACTTGCCCAAGATCGCTCAGGAGCATTGAGCCAGGAACAGAGCCCAGGTCTCCTGACTCCCAGCCCAATGCCCCATGCATGGGTAGAAAGAGACACAGAGCTGATTACAAATACTGATTTAAACAGTATTACTGAGATGCTTTTCATTAGTTTTAGCCAAGTTATTTTTGAGAGGGCCTGATAACTTGGTCCCAGAAGAAGTGGTTTGAGAGACTTTGAAAATGGATATAAGGAGTTAGGCTGCCAGCTGTCCCGCCCAGCAGGAGTCACTGTTGGACAGGCCAGCTTTGAGTATCCCGACCGTTGGGTGTCGATATGGGAGCACAGACTCCTACAATGTATATGGTCCATCAGATGTGTTCCTCCAGTAGACCTAGGAGTTACAGACATTACACCCCCCGCAGTCCCAACACTGTGTACTGGGCTGCAGTTAGAATGTATCGGTTAAGTAGCCGTGGGCCTGTCCAGTAGGTGGAAAGGAGACCTCACCTAAGTGCTAGCTATTCTTGTCTCTCTTGAATTAACACTCCACTCTGGTGCTATTGGAGGTCTGCTAAGATCCTGATTGTTAATAATTGACAGCACTTTTCACAGAAGTATGAACTGTGAGTGCTTGTAATAGTATTCTTACTCCTGAAATCCCCGGTAGTTTCAGTAGCAGATGGTATACTTCTGAATGTCCTGTTTTACAATATTCATAGATTCATAGATTCTAGGACTGGAAGGGACCTCGAGAGGTCATCGAGTCCAGTCCCCTGCCTGCATGGCAGGACCAAATACTGTCTAGACCATCCCTGATAGACATTTATCTAACCTACTCTTAAATATCTCCAGAGATGGAGATTCCACAACCTCCCTAGGCAATTTATTCCAGTGTTTAACCACCCTGACAGTTAGGAACTTTTTCCTAATGTCCAACCTAGACCTCCCTTGCTGCAGTTTAAACCCATTGCTTCTGGTTCTATCCTTAGAGGCTAAGGTGAACAAGTTTTCTCCCTCCTCCTTATGACACCCTTTTAAATACCTGAAAACTGCTATCATGTCCCCTCTCAGTCTTCTCTTTTCCAAACTAAACAAACCCAATTCTTTCAGCCTTCCTTCATAGGTCATGTTCTCAAGACCTTTAATCATTCTTGTTGCTCTTCTCTGGACCCTTTCCAATTTCTCCACATCTTTTTTAAAATGCGGTGCCCAGAACTGGACACAATACTCCAGCTGAGGCCTAACCAGAGCAGAGGAGAGCGGAAGAATGACTTCTCGTGTCTTGCTCACAACACACCTGTTAATACATCCCAGAATCATGTTTGCTTTTTTTTTGCAACAGCATCACACTGTTGACTCATATTTAGCTTGTGGTCCACTATAACCCCTAGATCCCTTTCTGCCGTACTCCTTCCTAGACAGTCTCTTCCCATTCTGTATGTGTGACACTGATTTTTCCTTCCTAAGTGGAGCACTTTGCATTTGTCTTTGTTAAACTTCATTCTGTTTAACTCAGCCCATTTCTCCAATTTGTCCAGATCATTTTGAATTATGACCCTGTCCTCCAAAGCAGTTGCAATCCCTCCCAGTTTGGTATCATCCGCAAACTTAATAAGCGTACTTTCTATGCCAATATCTAAGTCGTTGATGAAGATATTGAACAGCGCCGGTCCCAAAACAGACCCCTGCGGTACCCCACTCGTTATGCCTTTCCAGCAGGATTGGGAACCATTAATAACAACTCTCTGAGTACGGTTATCCAGCCAGTTATGCACCCACCTTATAGTAGCCCTATCTAAATTGTATTTGCCTAGTTTATCAATAAGAATATCATGCGAGACCGTATCAAATGCCTTACTAAAGTCTAGGTATACCACATCCACAGCCTCACCCTTATCCACAAGGCTCGTTATCCTATCAAAGAAAGCTATCAGATTGGTTTGACATGATTTGTTCTTCACAAATCCATGCTGGCTGTTCCCTATCACCTTACCACCTTCCAAGTGTTTGCAGATGATTTCCTTAATTACTTGCTCCATTATCTTCCCTGGCACAGAAGTTAAACTAACTGGTCTGTAGTTTCCTAGGTTGCTTTTATTTCCCTTTTTATAGAAGGGCACTATATTTGCCCTTTTCCAGTCTTCTGGAATCTCTCCCGTCTCCCATGACTTTCCAAAGATAATAGCTAGAGGCTCAGATACCTCCTCTATTAGCTCCTTGAGTATTCTAGGATGCATTTCATCAGGCCCGGGTGACTTGCAGGCATCTAACTTTTCTAAGTGATTTTTAACTTGTTCTTTTTTTAACTTGTTCTAAACCTACCCCCTTCCCATTAGCATTCACTATGTTAGGCATTCCTTCAGACTTCTCGGTGAAGACCGAAACAAAGAAGTCATTAAGCATCTTTGCCATTTCCAAGTTTCCTGTTACTGTTTCTCCCTCTTCACTAAGCAGTGGGCCTACCCTGTCTTTGGTCTTCCTCTTGCTTCTAATGTATTGATAAAAAGTCTTCTTGTTCCCTTTTATTCCCGTAGCTAGTTTGAGCTCATTTTGTGCCTTTGCCTTTCTAATCTTGCCCCTGCATTCCTGTGTTGTTTGCCTATATTCCTCCTTTGTAATCTGTCCTAGTTTCCATTTTTTATATGACTCCTTTTTATTTTTTAGATCATGCAAGATCTCGTGGTTAAGCCAAGGTGGTCTTTTGCCACATTTTCTATCTTTCCTAACCAGCAGAATAGCTTGCTTTTGGGCCCTTAATAGTGTCCCTTTGAAAAACTGCCAACTCTCCTCAGTTGTTTTTCCCCTCAGTCTTGATTCCCATGGGACCTTACCTATCAGCTCTCTGAGCTTCCCAAAATCTGCCTTCCTGAAATCCATTGTCTCTATTTTGCTGTTCTCCCTTCTACCCTTCCTTAGAATTGCAAACTCTATGATTTCATGATCACTTTCACCCAGGCTGCCTTCTACTTTCAAATTCTCAACGAGTTCCTCCCTATTTGTTAAAATCAAGTCTAGAACAGCTTCCCCCCTAGTAGCTTTTTCAACCTTCTGAAATAAAAAGTTGTCTCCAATGCAGTCCAAGAATTTGTTGGCTAGTCTGTGCCCCGCTGTGTTATTTTCCCAACATATATCCGGATAGTTGAAGTCCCCCATCACCACCAAATCTTGGGCTTTGGATGATTTTGTTAGTTGCTTAAAATAAGCCTCATCCACCTCTTCCACCTGGTTAGGTGGCCTGTAGTAGACTCCTAGCATGACATCTCCCTTGTTTTTTACCCCTTTCAGCCTAACCCAGAGACTCTCAACACTTCCATCTCCTATGTCCATCTCCACCTCAGTCCAAGTGTGTACATTTTTAATATATAAGGCAACACCTCCTCCCTTTTCCCCCTGTCTATCCTTCCTGAGCAAGCTGTACCCATTCCAATCATGTGTATTATCCCACCAAGTTTCAGTGATGCCAACAATGTCATAGTTGTATTTATTTATTAGCACTTCCAGTTCTTCCTGCTTATTCCCCATGCTTCTCGCATTTGTATATAGGCATCTGAGATACTGGTTTGAGCTTTCCTCCCAGTTTTGTCCTGACCCTCCTTTCTCTCTGCCAATATAGCCCACACTCCCTCTCGTTTCCGACCCATCTCCCCGGTCTCCATGTTCCCCACTTACCTGTGGGCTTTGCTCACCTGTCCCCGTGAGCATGGTGTTGCTGTGTGCTGTTAAATAGATCCTGTATTCCACCCCAGAGATGGCTGCAATCCACTGTTTTCCTGAAGTGAATTGATTAACTTTTGCAAAGTGCTTTGATTACCCTGGCTTAAAAGTGCAGTGTTAGTATGATTACTCCAGAGTTCCACACGGTGGCGCCTGTGTTCCAGCCTCTGGACTTCCGTCCAGGCCCCACTGGGAGAATATTATTGGAAAATTTGTAAATAAAAAACCTGGTATGGGATTATTATTGGTGCCTTGTTACCCATGGGGACTTGGGCTGCAACACCAAGTAGAAACAGCATTAGAAAAAAAGGGAAGGGAATGCGAGATTTTATTGTGACATTGCAGCTGCAGGGCACAAAGTGCCTGTATTTTGCATCTTGTGCTGGCCCAAGCACATTTTCAGCACTTAATAAAAACAGAATTCATAATAAATCATATGACTTAATAATAAATGAAATTTAGCTATGTCTCAATAATGCACTTTTTATCAGAAGATTTCAAAGCACTTTACACAGGAGGTTGGTCTTGTGATGGGTTGGATCACAGAAACCCCCTGGGAGCTGCCACCTGATCTGCTCCAACAAAGACCCAGGGTCTGAATTACTTGCCCCGAAGCTGCAGATTTACCTGAAAACTGCTCACAGAAGTGTGCTTGTCTTTAGCACTCAGATGCCCAATTCCCAATGGGGTCTAAACCCAATAAATCCATTTTACTCTGTATAAAGCTTATGCAGGGTAAATTCATAAATTGTTCGCCCTCTATAAACTGATAGAGAGATATGCACAGTTGTTTGCTCCCCCAGGTATTAATACATACTCTGAGTTAATTAATAAGTAAAAAGTGATTTTATTAAATACAGAAAGTAGGATTGAAGTGGTTCCAAGTAGTAACAGAACAAAATAAGTCACCAAGCAAAATAAAATAAAATAAAATGCGCAAATCTATGTCTAATCAAACTGAATACAGATAAAATCCTCACCAGTTCCAGAATGCTCCCTTTTACAGGCTAATCTCCTTTGTGCCTGGGTCCAGCAATCACTCACACCCCTTTGTTCCAGTTTCTTCCAAGTATCCTGGGGGGGTGGAGAGGCTCCCTCTTTAGCCAGCTGAAGACAAAATGGAGGGGTCTCCCACGGGTTTAAATAGACTTTCTCTTGTGGGTGGAGACCCCCTCCTCACTCCTATACAAAGTCCAGCTCCAAGATGGAGTTCTGGAGTCACCTGGGCAAGTCAAATGTCCATGCATGACTCACAGTCTTTACAGGCAGAAGCCATTGTCCACATGGTATCTTGTATGTCTCCAGGAAAACTTCTTATGTGGATTGGAGCATTCCAAGATGCATTGTTCCTCAAGTGCTTTCTGATCGGGTACTTAACCTTGCGAATTCCTTCCTAAAGAAGCTGACCAAATGCCTCATAAATCTTACTTAGAAATCAAGCAAGCATATAGCCCATATTCTTAACCTCAAGTAGAAAATGATATATTTGTACCAATAGGATGAATAGATATAGAAGACCATAACTTTTACAGAGATATGTTACATGGCACCAGCAGCACAAAACATATTCCAGTTATGTCATATTCACATAAAGCATTATGGGGTACAGCGTCACAGGTCTATTATCCCCATTTTACATATGGGGAAACTGAAGCACAGACTGGGGAAGTAACTTGCCCAAGGTCACCCAGGAAGTCAGAGCTGGGAATAGAACCCAGGTCTGCTACATCCCAGTCCAGTGCTCTAGCCCCTAGAAGTGCCCCTCCCCTGAGTGACATTATACACCTCTCCCCCTCACCGCATCCACAATGCCCCCCTCCCTCCATCCCCACTAAGATTCTCTCCCAAGCCAGCTAGCAACACCCTTGGGCATCCCCACAATCATCCACTGTCCCCTTTGGGTGCCCCCCAAGCTCTACTCCCCAACTTTTCCCAGTCACCATCTTCATCTGCCTCCATCTTCCTCCCTGTCCCTGGATAGCACCACAGTCAGCTTCCTACCACCAGCCCCCCCCCCCCCACTGCCCTCTGGATACCTCCACAAGCCCAGTGTCCCTTAATTGCCCCTGGCTTTCCCCAGCCACCTCTCCCCATATAGCCCCCCCAACTGCCCCTAGTCTGCCCGGGTACTTCTACAAAGCTATCTGCCCTAGCTTTCTCTCCCAGACCCCCTGCAGCATGCACCAAGCTGCCAAGTTCTGTGCAACTCCCTGCCCTCCCCCAGCTCAGGCAGGGCGTATTACCCTTAAACTACAGATTCATACATTCTGAGGCCAGAACTAAGGGACCATTATGATCATCCAGTCTGACCCCCTGTATAACATGGGCCAGAGACCTGCCCTGAATTAATTCCTGCTGGAACCAGAGCAGAGCTTTTAGAAGAAAACATTCCTGATTTAAAAACTGTCAATGCTGAAGATTCCACCACAACCCTTAATAAGTTATTCCAATGGATAATTCCCCTCCCTGTCAAAAATGTACATCTTATCTCCAGTCTGAATTTGTCTGGCTTCAATTTCCAGTCATTGCATACTGTTCAACCTTTCTCTGCTAGACTGAAGAACCCTCTGTTATCAAATTTCTGTTCCCCGTGTAGGTACTTACAACTGTGATCAAGTCACACCTCTTCTTAAATTAAATAGATTGAGCTCCTTGAGTCTATCACTCTAATATGTCTACACTACGAAATTAGGTCGAATTTATAGAAGCCGGTTTTATAGAAATCGTTTTTATACAGTCGATTGTGTGTGTCCCCTGTAAAAGCAAAAAAAAAAAAAAAAACTAAAAAAAAATTGCAATGCATAACAGTTTGTTAGCAAAAGTCAGGCTAACTGTAACCCTAATAATGCAAAATTTATAAAAGCAAAAATATGTAAAGCAAATAAAAAAAACTATGTAAAAAGTTGTTGCAAGCTTGTGTAAATAATATGTAAATAATATGCAAACAATGTGGAATGTAGACTAAAAGTCTACATTAGTTAAAAAAAACAAAATATCAAAATAACCTATGTATAAACAAAATGCTGCGGTTGCTTTTCATTGTCTGTAACAAAAAATATAAATGCTTGCTATAATTGTTTAGCTGTAAAAAAACATGCCTAAAAAAACCACCCCTATGTCCTAATGCACTCTCTTCCTTCACACAGCTATTAAAAAAAATAAAGTATCTAACTTTACTATACCCAAACAAAAAATAAAAATGCTGTTATTCTCCAACACCCTACATAAAATGCTCTAAGTGCATTAAGTCGGCGGACCGCGTCCACAGTACCGAGGCTAGCGTCGACTTCTGGAGCGTTGCACTGTGGGTAGCTATCCCACAGTTCCCGCAGTCTCCGCCGCCCATTGGAATTCTGGGTTGAGATCCCAATGCCTGATGAGGCAAAAACAGTGTCGCGGGGGATTCTGGGTACATGTCGTTAGGCCCCTCCCCCTCCGTCAGAGCAATGGCAGACAATTGTTTCGCGCCTTTTTTCCTGGGTTACCTGTGCAGACGACGTACCACGGCAAGCATGGAGCCCGCTCAGCTCAGCTCAGCTCACCGTCACCATATGTCATCTGGGTGCCGGCAGACGTGGGACTGCATTGCTACACAGCAGCAGCTAATTGCCTTTTGGCAGTAGATGTTGTATTACAATTGGTATCCATTGGCATCGTACTCCTCAGTGAGTTTGGTCAGAAGCACCTGGGCAGACATGTTTTGTCTCCTGGAGACTCAGTCCTGCCGGCAGTCCTACTGCACTGTCTTGATGATGATGGCTAGCAGTTGTAATGCAGCATCTTCTGCCAAGCACCGAGAAGATGCTGAGGGCTATCAGTCATGCTGCACCATCTGCTGCCAGCCTAAGATGTAAAAGATAGATGGACCAGATTTGTTCTGTATTCATTTGCTTCCCCCTCCCTCCGTGAAATCAACGGCCTGCTAAACGCAGGGTTTTGAGTTCAATCTTTTGGGGGGCCATTCTGTGTGACAGTTGTTTGTGTTTCTCCCTGATGCACAGCCACCTTTGTTGATTTTAATTCCCTGTAAGCCATGTCGTCACTCGCCCCTCCCTCCCTCCCTCCCTCCGTCAGACAATAGTTTCACGCTTTTCAGCCCAGATGCCATAGCACTGGGATCATGGAGCCCGCTCAGATCATTGCGGCAATTATGAGCACTATGAACACCACGCGCACTGTCCTGGAGTATATGCAAAGCCAGAACGTGCCAAAGCAAAACCAGGCAAGGAGGTGATTGCAGCGCGGCGACGAGAGTGATGAAGAAATTGACATGGACATAGACCTCTCACAAAGTACGGGCCCCAGCAATGTGCAAATCATGGTGTTACTGGGGCAGGTTCATGCCGTGGAACGCCGATTCTAGGCCCGGGAAACAAGCACAGACTGGTGGGACCGCATCGTGTTGCAGGTGTGGGATGATTCCCAGTGGCTGCGAAACTTTCACATGTGTAAGGGCACTTTCATGGAACTTTGTGAGTTGCTTTCCCCTGCCCTGAAGCGCCAGAATACCAGGATGAGAGCAGCCCTCACAGTTGAGAAGCGAGTGGCGATAGCCCTGTGGAAGCTTGCAAGGCCAGACAGCTACCGGTCAGTCGGGAATCAATTTGGAGTGAGCAAATCTACTGTGGGGGCTGCTGTGATCCAAGTAGCCAACGCAATCAAAGACCTGCTGATATCAAGGGTAGTGACTCTGGGAAACATGCAGGTCATAGTGGATGGCTTTGCTGCAATGGGATTCCCTAACTGTGGTGGGGCGATAGACGGAACCCATATCCCTATCTTGTCACCGGAGCACCAAGCCACCGAGTACATAAACCACAAGGGGTACTTTTCAATGCTGCTGCAAGCCCTGGTGGATCACAAGGGACGTTTCACTAACATCAACGTGGGATGGCCGGGAAAGGTGCTCGCGTCTTCAGGAACTCTGGTCTGTTTCAAAAGCTGGAGGAAGGGACTTTCTTCCCGGACCAGAAAATAATCATTGGGAGTATTGAAATGCCTATCGTTATCCTTGGGGACCAGCCTACCCCTTAATGCCATGGCTCATGAAACCGTACACTGGCAGCCTGGACAGTAGTCAGGACCTGTTCAACTATAGGCTGAGCAAGTGCCGAATGGTGGTAGAATGTGCATTTGGATGTTTAAAAGCGCGCTGGCGCAGTTTACTGACTCGGATAGACCTCAGCGAAACCAATATTCCAATTGTTATTGCTGCTTGCTGTGCGCTCCACAATACCTATGAGAGTAAGGGGGAGACATTTATGGCGGGGTGGGAGGTTGAGGCAAATCGTCTGGCTGCTGATTACGCGCAGCCAGACACCAGGGCGGTTAGAAGAGTACAGCAGGGCACGGTGCGCATCAGAGAAGCTTTGAAAACCAGTTTTGTGACTGGCCAGGCTATGGTGTGAAACTTCTGTTTGTTTCTCCTTGATTAACCTCCCCCTGCACAGTTCACTCTACTTCCCTGTAAGCTAACCACCCTCCCCTCACCCCTTCAAGCACTGCTTGCAGAGGCAATAAAGTCATTGTTACTTCACATTCATGCATTCTTTATTAATTCATCACACAACTAGGGGGATAGCTGCCAAGGTAGCCTGGGAGGGGTGGGGGAGGAGTGAAGGAAAAGGACACACTGCAGTTTAAAACTTTAAAACTTTAACACTTATTGAAGGCCAGCCTTCTGATGCTTGGGCAATCATCTGGGGTGGAGTGGCTGGGTGGCCGGAGGCCCCCCCACCGCGTTCTTGGGCGTCTGGGTGAGGAGGCTATGGAACTTGGGGAGGAGGGCTGTTGGTTACACATGGGCTGTAGCGGCGGTCTCTGTTCCTGCTGCCTTTCCTGCAGCTCAACCATACGCTGGAGCATATCAGTTTGATGCTCCAGCAGCCGGAGCATCGACTCTTGCCTTCTGTCAGCAAGCTGACGCCACCTATCCTCTTCAGCCCGCCACTTGCTCTCTTCAGCCCACAATTCAGCCCGCTACCTCTCCTCTCATTCATATTGTGCTTTTTTGCACTCTGACATTGACTGCCTCCACGCATTCTGCTGTGCTCTGTCAGCGTGGGAGGACATCTGGAGCTCCAAGAACATATCATCCCGAGTCTGCCATTTTCTCCTTCTAATCTTCACTAGCCTCTGCGAAGGAGAAACATTTGCAGCTGGTGGAGGAGAAGGGAGAGGTGGTTAAAAAAGACACATTTTAGAGAACAATGGGTACACTCTTTCACGTTCAATTTTGCTGTTCACATTACACAGCACATGTGCTTTCGTTACAAGGTCGCATTTTTCCTCTTATATTGAGGGCCTGCCGGTTTGGTGTGAGAGATCACTCACGCAGTGCCAGACAACAGATTTCGGCTTGCAGGCAGTCATGATAAGCCACAATCTTTTGGCTTTTTCAACCTTCATAACATGTGGGAATGGTTTCAAACAGCAGTGCCCTCATTTCCCATACCAAGCACCCATTGGGTTGGCCATTTAAAATGGGTTTGCAATGTAAAAGCAGGGGCTGCGGTTTCTAGGTTAACATGCAGCACAAACCCAACTAACCTCCCTCCTCCCCCCAAAACCCAATTCTCTGGGATGATCACTTCACCCCTCCCACCCACCGCGTGGCTAACAGCGGGGAACATTTCTGTTCAGCCGAGCAGGAACGGGCACCTCTGAATGTCCCCTTAATAAAATCACCCCATTTTGACCAAGTGACCGTGAACGATATCACTCTCCTGAGGATAACAAAGAGAGATAAGGAATGGATGTTGTCTGCATGCCAGCAAACACCGGGACCATACGCTGCCATCCTTTGTTATGCAATGATTCCAGACTACGTACTACTGGCCTGGCGTGGTAAAGTGTCCTACAATGGCGGACGGGATAAGGCAGCCCTCCCCAGAAACCTTTTGCAAAGGCTTTGGGAGTACATGAAGGAGAGATTTCTGGAGATGTCCCTGGAGGATTTCCGCTCCTTTCCCATACACGTTAACAGACTTTTCCAGTAGCTGTACTGGCCGCGATTGCCAGGGGAAATTAATCATTAATCATTAAACACGCTTGCTTTGAAACCATGTGTAATATTTACAAAGGTACACTCACCAGAGGTCCCTTGTGCGCCCTCAGGGTCTGGGAGCACGCCTTGGGTGAGTTCGGGGGTTACTGGTTCCAGGTCCAAGGTGATAAACATATCCTGGCTGTTGGGGAAACTGGTTTCTCCGCTTCCTTGCTGTGAGCTATCTTCATTGTCTTCATCATCATCTTCCTCATACCCCGAACCCGCTTCCCTGTTGCGTGATTCTCCATTGATGGAGTCAAAGCACATGATTGGGGTAGTGGTGGCTGCACCCCCTAGCATGGCATGCAGCTTCGCGTAGAAGCGGCATGTCTGCGGCTCTGCCCCGGACCTTCCGTTTGCCTCTCTGGCTTTGTGTTAGGCTTGCCTTAGCTCCTTAATTTTCACGCGGCACTGCTGTGCGTCCCTGTTATGGCCTCTGTCCTTCATGGCCTTTGAGACTTTTTCTAATATTTTGCCATTTTGTTTACTGCTACGGAGTTCAGCTAGCACTGATTCATCTCCCCATATGGCGAGCAGATCCTGTACCTCCCGTTCTGTCCATGCTGGAGCTCTTTTGCGATCCTGGGACTCCATCATGGTTACCTGTGCTGATGAGCTCTGCGTGGTCACCTGTGCTCTCCACGCTGGGCAAACAAGAAATGAAATTCAAAAGTTCGTGGGGCTTTTCCTGTCTCCCTGGCCAGTGCATCTGAGTTGCGAGCACTGTCCAGAGCGGTCACAATGAAGCACTGTGGGATAGCTCCCGGAGGCCAATAACGTCGAATTCCGTCCACACTACCCCAAATCCGATCCGCAAAGGCCGATTTTAGCGCTAATCCCCTTGTCGGAGGTGGAGTAAAGAAACCAGTTTAAAGGGCCCTTTAAGTCGAAAAAAAGGGCTTCGTCGTGTGGACGTGACCAGGCTTAATTCAATTTAATGCTGCTAAATTCGACCTAAACTCATAGTGTAGACCAGACCTAGGGGTTTTCCAGCCCTTTAATCATTCTTCTGGCTCTGCTCTCGATTCTCTCCAATTTGTCAACATCCTTCATAAATTGTGGGCAGCAGAGCTGGACACAGTATTCCAGCAGCGGTCGCACCAGTGCCAAGACAGTAAAACGTTTTTAATCGTCAGTCCCAATTATCAGTCCCAGTTTTCTGTTTCAATTCTTTCTCCCAGCCGATATGGCTCATATTGTTTTCAGTTTTGTGAAACTGGCCCTTTTAAAGCACCAAGTCTATGTATTACTGGCTTGGACTTTATTCTGTTTGCACGTAATAGAAGTCATATCACTTGCATGTAAACTACCACACATTTTTAGTTCTGTGATAAATTCCTCTTTATCTCCCAAGCCAAGGTCTAATATAGAATTTCCCCATGTTGGATGCAACACTTTTGAATTAGGAAATTGTCATCTATATAATGTTTAGAGATTCTGCAGATTTTTAGCACTAGCATGAGCCCTCCAGCATGTCACTCAGATTGAAGTCACCCATGATCACATAGCTTTTTTTCCTTTATAGTTAGGTGCTTAAGGAGCAGATCGTCCTCTTCCCTAGTGTGATTTGGTGCTTTATAGCAGACACCAACTAGTATCCCTTGTGATGCTGGCAGCCCAGATGCCAGCTCTTGCCCGGGCTGCAGGCATTAGCTAAGAACTGACAACCTCATAGCTGGAGACCAGACCAGGTCATCTGTATGTTAGTATTGCTCAAAATAGGTATTAATCTTATATGAATGTATTTAGCATTTGAAACTGTGAGCTTGTGTGTTGCTGCCTGCATTAATCTCACTGATAATATCTATATCCCCTGTTATAAATTTAAGTGTTTGCTCTGAAAATGTAAACACCCCTTCATTGCCAAGTGTAAAATACTAGTTTGCCACAGGAGGTGTTATCTTCTGCCCAACAAAAGAAGGCCCATAAACACCAGACAAGCCATTGTGGAACATCAGAGGAGAAAAGAAGTTGTTGTTTGCTCCCCTGCCCACTCTGGAAGAGGAGAAGTGTATGTGAACTCATCCCATCATCCTGAACTCTGGGAGAAGGCTCTCCCAGCGCTGTAAAAAAACTACCCCCACAAGGGGTGCACTGTCTACACTACCACTTTACAGGGCTGAAACACCCCGAGTGAGAAAGTTGCAGGACTGTAAAGTGGCAGTGCAGACAAGGCCTAAGGGCATGGCTACACTTGCCGATGTAGAGCGCTGTGAGTTAAACCCGCCTTCGGAGAGCGCAGTAGGGAAAGCGCTGCAGTCTGTCCACACTGACCGCTGCTTGCGCACTGGCGTGGCCACATTTCTGGCACTTGCAGCGGCATTGGGAGCGGTACATTTAGCTTTAGCACTTTAGCTCCAAGTCTGCCCAAGGAGTAGAAGGCTTTGGCCCAGATATCCCCTTCAGAAGACATCCCCAGACTGGATTAGGGATACTGGTGTGACCTCACCTTGCAGCTCCCAAAGAAAGAATTGGGTGGATTAAATGGACAGTGCCCCTCTCCATCTGAAGCCTGGCAAGGGAGGTATGTAGATCCCATTAGAATTTAAAATGAAAAATAAGGGAGGGGAGGCTCTGGACCTGGGCAGCTTTAGATACAGTACCAGGCACGTAGGAGGATTTACACTTCTGAGCCATGGAAGCAGAAATTGACTTCTCCTTTCCAGATTTAGCTAATATTCAGAAAGGGAATCCAGCACCTGCCTTCCAGATTTGAACACCTCAAAAGTCAGGAGTGCTCAAGCTCAGTTTGGGCAGCTGTTACCTCATTTCTCCCAAATTGAATATACTGATCCACTGTAACTTGCTGTAGAAAAAGTAGGATAAATTGAGCAAGAAATGCTTCCCAGTGGTTATTAGGACTGGAATTGCTATTTTCAACAGCCATTGCCTTTTTGTTTGTTTGTTTGTTTGTTTGAAAGGAAGACAGTGATATGGCATTGGCAAATTCCCCATAGAAAGAAAGAGTGGAACAAAAGAATAATAAAGGCACCTCATCTTTTCCTCATTTATGGAGGACAGTCTTATAATATGCATCCAGATATCCTCCAGTCACACAAGCTGAAAATTGTTCCACTTTACTGCAGTTCTGTAACCATATGGGAACCAATCCTGTCTGTGTTCTGTGCACATCCAAAATTCCTGCTGAATGAGCCGCCCTGGGAGCGAGTTACCAGTGACCCAGGGCTGGGGCGGAAGGAGGGTGCAGGTGCAGGGGGGG
>NC_048314.1:3733280-3742952 GCF_013100865.1 Trachemys scripta elegans
CTGTAGGCAAGGTTCTGGCAGCGGGGGGCGTTTTCATCGCTATCTTAATTAAACCTGCTGAGCTGATGGAAACCCCTTTATACAATTCCCTAGTGGAAAGATGGTCTCTGGGGCTCCTTGCATCTTGCGCCAAGGCCATGCAGTCTGCATGTGGGATCATTATCTTATCATGTCCCTCTTTCTACATGCAGACAGTGCTCTCCTGGTTACATGCACAGGAGAAGATGAGGTTTTGCTAAGAACTACTGCAATTCCAAGCTTCTGAGGGGTTGTTGCTAACTGTGAGTCAAAGGTACATATGCTGTTTAACCTGTTGCTCCAGATTACAAATAGTTCTCAATTGACTGCAGCCTTCTACAGTCCATGTTATTGTCTTTGAAATCCAGCTCTAGTCCATTAAGATGAAAGAGCAAAGAGGGAACATTGTCAAGTGGCTGTAGCAGGAGAATAGTTTTGCTACTAATTTATTGTATGGCATTAGCCAAGTCACTGCTGTGTGCCTCAGTTTCCCCAACTGTAAAATTGACATTATAATAATACCTGTCTTTCAGGAGTGGGGTGAGAATTAATGAATGTTCATAAAGGTCTTTGGGATCCCAAGATGAAAGGTGCTATAGTCACGTACATTGTTATTAAAGGGTAGGGTGGTGTTAATGCAGATAATTGAAAAAGACTCGGGACTAAATCCTTCTCCCAGTGAATTCAGTGGAAGCAGGATCAGGCCCTAAATGTGAAGAAGCAGCAGCAGCAAATTCTGGCTACATGTGAGTACCCCCATTGAAGTCACAGTCACCATGGGCTATAAGCACTGTTTGAACCTGGAACCTTCAGCACCAAAGCTTAGATGTCTACCTCCTAAGTTAAAGGACTAGGTCCATTAATTGTCAGCAGCGGTAGGCTGTGCCTCTTCTCTGGACCACTCCCAGAGCGAGACAGACAGCCCACTTTACAAATGTGTTCTATATTACTCCCCAGCAGGGTTAGCCTCTCATGAGTGTCTGAGCTGTCCTAGAGTTCAGGTCTGTTTAGGTGCCAGTTCTATAATAGTCTCTGCCTTGGGCCCATAGCTGGGGTTGAAACCCAAAATATAGACCTTTACCCTTCCCTGAGCAGGATATATAACAAGGTTGTAAAGTGACAAAGTGGGTGAGTAATCGCTCTTATTGGTCCAATTTCTATTGGTGAGAGAAGCTTTGGAGCCACACAGAGCTGCTCTTATGGTCTCTCTCACCAACAGAAGTTGGTCCAGTAAAAGATATTACCTCACCCACTTTGTCTCGCTAATATTCTGGGCCAACACGGCTACAACTACACTACATAAAAGTTTGTAAAGTACCCTGCATTCCCACCGCCCCCCGGGGTTGGCCCACGCAGAGTGTAGCTGCCGCCTACTGCCCCCAGCTAATAGATCTTGTTCTTTAGCTGAAGTACTAGAAGCTCTGCTTTTGTGCTGAAAGTCCCAGGACCAAACGCTGCTGACAGCCTGTGTCGGGGGTCACTGTATGTGCATGAATAAAGCTAGGCCCGGATGTGAGCATTTGTAGTACTGGGGCCTCTGTTTGTAATGGCTGATCTGCCACCTGTGAACAATTTCATAGGAAATGTTAGTGTCTGTCTTGGTACTATGAATCTTTAAAGAGTTGCTACATTAAAAAATAAAAGTAGAAAATTCATTAAGAAGCCGTTTCTGTTTGGGGACAAAAAAATAGAAGAAAATCATTAAGGATAAAGTCAGAGGGAATAAAAAAACTACACAGCACACCACCAAATGTTATGGTACAAACACCAGTGATTGGTAATGTGAATTTTAGAAATCTCACTTTCCCTACGTGTTTGTTTGCTGCTGTCTGTAAAAAGCTGCTGTTCCTTCCCTATGACTCCGAATAAGTTGGCTCAGACAGGAGAACCTTGCTATTCTTCATGCCTCAAACTGGGAAATTTCTACCTTCTGTGATGAGCAGGCACCAACTTCCCCTCTGTGTTTATTTTCAGAGCCCTTTGGTGACAGAATGACAGTATGGATGTTGGGGATAGTCCCCTTCTCCCAGACAGCATCCTCTATGAGATTTTCCTGTACCTGGACCACGTAGATGTGCTCTCGGTGGGGTTGGTGTGTCGGCAATGGCATGCGGTGGCCCGGGATGAGTTCCTGTGGAAGGAGCTGTTCTATAGATACTACAGGGTCTCTCGAGAAGTGCCACGGCACCCAGGTCTGGTATTTTTAACTACGTTTAGTAAGTTATCAATTTTGCACTGTTGAAAAGGGCTGGGTTAGCTGACTGGTAGACCACAGTCTTGTTAATACCCAAAACAGGAACAGCATCGGCAGCAGCACAAGATTTCCTCCATGCAGCCCTGCCAGTGTGCCCTACTCTGACCTGTAGGGACCCCATCTTTGACTGATAGTATTCTATAAGGGCCCATCCCTGGAGAGCTAAGCACCAAGATGTGTGAGGGACATGCAGCTCCCAGTGGATTATTTAATCCTTGGCCTCTTGGACAGGTCAGATGTGATGTAAGGCACTGGTCCATGTTCCCTGGACTGAAATCCCTAGTTCATGTCACATCAGCCATCACATAGTGACCTAGAGGGGAAAGGGTCTATTGCCCATCAGGCCCTGTTGAAAATTGGGAAATAGCATTTGCTGAAAATTCACAGATTTTTTTTTTTTTTCCCCCCCTCTCCTCCCACATCCAAAATTTAAAGGTTGTTAGTTTTTTTTTTTTTTTAACCCTTCTTCAGACTGACAGTTTCTTACAGTACTTAGATCAGGCTGCTGGGTGATTATTGTCCTTTAAGAAGGGCATTAGCAGGTACAACGAATCTCATGTTTATGGTGGTGGTGTATTATCCACTTTCAAATGTGGGTCTCACTTGGCCTTGCACCTGAACATCTTCAACCACTGGTTGAGGACTGGCCACGGAAGACAACAGTGGTCCTTAACCAAGGTCATGTTCCTAGTCTAGAAAGACCCTTGTTGCTGAGAGGACTCAGGGACTGGGCATTGCCAAGGTGCATACAAGTCCCAGGTGGGAGGGGCATGACTCTGCAGAACTCTGCTCCTCACCATGTGACATGTAGAGCAGCCATGTGCTCGTCCTCCAGTTCCAGTCCCATGGAAAAGAGTGGGAAATCAAGAGGGTGCAGAGGCAGAGAATGCCTGACCTTCCAGCTGAGTGAGGCAGGAGAGTCATGCTGTGAAGAATGCGTGAGCAAAGAACCCATTCTTGGGGGAGGAAGAATGAAGTATAAAAATGGCTGCAAAAATCCACTTGGCTTCAACCCTGCAGCCTTTAGGATGTGTAGCTCCAGCACGGGGCTGCTGCATGTTGTCTGAACCCTGAAGGTTTTCTGTGTCACCGTAGACCCTCGGCTAACTGGCTTTTAGCTGTAACCAGCATAAGTAAATCCAAAATGAAGGTGTGTTTAATATTTCCAGGTTAGTTTTGCTTGACTTGTGCATGTGCTCCTCTAATTCCTGTTTACGCTGTGACCAGAGCTGGCAAACCTGTGTGTTAGATGCTGTTATGTCATTTGACCCGTTAATGCAGTGGAGTAAGTCCAGGAATTTGGTTGGGTACTTCCCCAGCTCTGCTGGCAGGGCGCTGAAAACAAAAGAGCTGGAGCACTTGGTGCACTGGCCTGTGCTGCTCTCCCCATGTGACATACCTGTGCCAAGAGGCCGATATTAAAGGATACTGCCAACAAAATGAATGGCTGAACTGGAGTTGCAAAGAGATCATCCACCCCTAGGGGACTGATGGAAAGGAGCAGAGCCCCCTGGTCTGGTCAGTAGGTAAGTCTGCCCGCGTCAAGCTGCCCCTGTTGAGAAGGGGCTACAATATCCGGGTTCCAGTTCAAACCTAGGGAGAAGCATCGTGTCTGTAGGCTCAGTAAATGGGATCCGGGGGCTGCTGTGATTAGGAGCATTAGTGGAATGGCCAAATCAGAGCTGTGACCCATCTAGCGCACTCTTTATAATATATAATAAATGGAGATATCCTATCACCTAGAGCTGGAAGGGACCTTGAAAGGTCATCGAGTCCAGCCCCCTGCCTTCACTAGCAGGACCAAGTACAGATTTTGCCCCAGATCCCTAAATGGCCCCCTCAAGGATTGAACTCTCAACCCTGGGTTTAGCAGGCCAATGCTCAAACCACTGAGCTATCCCTGCCCCCCATATAATTAATGGAGAGATCCCTCTTCTGTCGAGCAGGGGCCAGTGCTGGATACTACAGAGGAAGGTAGAAGACTCCCTTAATGGATGGTTGTGGAATATGCTGCCCATGAGTTTCTTCCTAGCCCTCAGTTAGTGGCTGCTTTATACCTTGCAGCAGGAGAGCTGATGTCCCTAACTTTTGAACTCCTATCTAACGTAACTATGGATGTTCTCATTACCTATAGAAATGTCAACTCCTCCTTGGAATCCTTGGCCTTGTCAGTCCTCAAACTGGCCTGTGGAATTCACTGCCACAAATTATGCATTTGTATAAAAAAATCTTACTTTTGAGTCTTAAGCTTGTGACCTTTCATTTTCACTAAATGTCCCCAGGCTCTTGTATTGTGAGAGGTCCTAATGTATTTTGGTGTACCTGTCGCATCTCTCTAAATTAAATAGGTCCTGTTCTTCTCAATCCCACTTCGTATAGAAGCCTCTTCTGACCACACATCGTTTCTGGACCTCTCACTTTTTCTATCTCATTGTTGACAGAGGGAACAGAATGGAACTCAGCGTTTCAGATGAGGGTCTCCAATTAATGTATATAACTGTCACAACAGTAGGACAATGGAACAGACAGCCTAGGGAAGTCATGGAAGCTCCTTCACTGGAGGTTTTCAAAAGGAGGCTGGACAGCCATCTGTCTTGGATGGTTTAGACACAACAAATCCTGTGTGTTGGCAGGGGGTTAGACTAGCTTCCCAGACTACTGTCCCCCTTTCAGGAGTCTGATTTGTCTTGCGTGCCCCCAAGTTTCACCCCACTTAAAAACGACTTGCTTTCAAAATCAGACACAAAAATACAGAAATGTCACAGCCACACTATCACTGAAACATTGCCGACTTCTCATTTTTACCATATAATTATAAAATAAATCCCTTGGAATATAAATATTGTACTTTCATTTCAGTGTATATAGAGCAGTATAAACAAGTCACTGTATGAAATTTTAGTTTGTACTGATCTCGCTAGTGCTTTTTATGTAGACTGTTGTAAAACTAGGCAAATCTCTAGATGCGTTGATGTATCCCCTGGAAGACCTCTGCAAGGGTAAATGTACCCTTGGTTGAGAACCACTGGACTAGATGACCCTCGCGGTCCCTTCTAATCCTGTGGTTCTATGGTTCTGTGATGGTGTAATATTTTCACTAATGTTTATCCTATTGCTTATGCATCCTAACATCTGGTTTGCACCTAACCTCTGCTCAGGGCCCAGCAGTAGGCATTCATTGGGCTCTTCTTGGTGATGCCCTACATCTCGCTGTGTGGCTTAGAACCTACCAATGTTTGAGTTAAAATCCTTCCAATAGACGTTTCCTTGTACAGTAACTCCTCACTTAATGTTGTAGTTCTGTTCCTGAAAAATGCAACTTTAAGTGAAACAATGTTAAACGAATCCAATTGTCCCATAAGATTTAATGTAAATGTGGGGGGGGAGGTTCCAAGGACATTTTTTTGGGGCAGACAAAAGGCATTATACTGTACAGTATGTACTGTGGTTGGGAAGTGCCCCGGCTTACCCCACACCGGCACAGCCCCCTGCAGGCAAGGACGCTAGGAAGCACCTTTGCAGCAGCAGCGGTAGCTTCCCCGGAGAACAGGCTCGGATTTTGCCAGGAATGCTTCAGGCCCGCCTCTTCCTGTCCCCGCTCCACTCCAGGCCGACCTCTTCCCACCCCCCCCTCCACCTCCTCTCCGGAGCCACATCTCTTTCCCTCTCTCCCCCCGAAGTCCTAAGTGCTGCCAAACAGCTGTTTGGCGGCGCTTAGGACTTTCAGGGAGGATGGGGAGGAGCAGAGATGCAGCTCCTGCCCCTCCCTCCCAGAAAGTCCTAAGCGCGAAGTTCCCTAATTGAGCAAGGACGTTAAACGGGACAACGTTAAATGAGGAGTTACTGTATTTATTAAGCTGCTCAGAGCAAACCTGATTACCAATGGCTGCAGCTGTGGCAGCCTTGTCTACACTGGGGCTCCTGCCATTGCTAACGCTAGTGAGAAATGTTAAGTCCCTGCTATAGACAAATCATGTGGCTTTATGGCTTCCACCTATGCTGAGCTTTGACTCCTCCCTCCTATCCGTTTGTGTTGTAGCTGCTGTTTCCTGGTATGAGGACTTCCAGAGGCTCTATGACACCATCCCCTGTGTTGAAGTGCAGACCCTGACGGAGCACAATGACCAGGTCTTACACCTTAGCTTCTCCCACACAGGCTACCTGTTTGCATCCTGCTCCAAGGACTGCACAGTTAAGGTAAAGGGCATGCGGCTATTGTTCTGAGGGGTATATTCACTCATCTAGGCTGGTCCCAGTCAGACTCCAGCTGTGAAAATCTTCCGTTGAGCTCTGATACGCTGACCCTCTCTGGTTAGTGCTGTCAGGCCTTCTAGTCAGGAGCTGTGGGGAGGGATTCTGGGGCTGAAACTTCTTAATGTCCAGAAAGCAGAAGGAATGATGGGCAGGTTGGGTGCATCTGAGTTTGTGGGGCTTCGGGCCATCTGAACTGCTCAGTCTGGCCCTTCGAGTGGCTGGTTATCACCGTGACTTCTGGGACTTCTTTTCTAGACCCCTTTTGCTTCCTTTGCAGGGCTTAGTGCATTTCCTGTGTGACATGGCTCTCGTTGGTGCATAGAAATCAAGGAGGGGGAGCAGTGGGTTGCGCAGGGACGAGAGTTTGGCTGGGGAAGGAGGGGGAGTTGGAGGTGTCCAGAGGCAATCTCTGGACGCATAAACCGTAAGGCCAGAAGGGACCATCATGATCAGCTAGTCTGACCCCCTGCTCATCACAGGCCACAGACCCTTCCCCACCTGCTCCTGTAACAGACCCCCTAACCTAATTCCCTCGCCTGAGCTCTCCCTCACTGGGCTTTCTGACGTAAGCCCCAAGCCATGTGCTGTCACCCCAGCGTGGGCAATGATTGGGCAGGGACTGGGAGAGCAGGGAAACAAGTGGTGTGAACAGTTTTGTGGGCCGAGGTGTCAGGCTCCTGACTCTGCTACTGACTTGCTGTCCCCTGGGGTGAGTCATGTCCCCTCCCTATGCCTCATCTGGGGGCTCCTGAGTAACATCTGCACATTGACTGGCTTCACTTGGCCCTGACCTGGGGAAAGCTGGCTGGGTGCAGCGGGGTCCAGCCTGACTGCTGAGGAGGCCAGTGGCGATGGGGAGGTTGGAAGGTGGACTAAGTTAAGGCCAGGTGTCCCTACCTAGACACCAGCTCCATTGCCAGGACCCAGGGGAGTCCTGTCAGACTGCAATGACCTGCTAGCATAGCCCAGCTCCAATCCCACTCGCATTGCACTGGGGCCCTGTGCAGTCAGGTCCCTCCCCCAGCCAGTGACCAGGGTTCCCTCTAACTTCTTACGTCCGTGTGCGGAATGTATTTTGTTATGGGGACCAATAAGGAGGTGATGTGTGACACATCACCTTCATATTAGTGCCCATAACAAAATTCATGTGCTGGGGATGTGACCGAGGGATTTGGCGTATGGGAGGGGGTTCAGGGCTGGGGCAGAGGGTTGGGGTGTGTGTGGGGAGGGTGCAGACTCTAGGCTGGGGATGAGGGGTTTGGGTGTGGGAGAGGGCTCAGGACTGAGGCAGAGGGTTGGGAAGGGGTGGGTGGGCTCTGGGGTGGGGCTGGGGATGAGGGGTTTAGGGTGCAGGCAGCCCTGGGACTGCAGTGGGAAAAGAGGACTTCCCCAGCCCTCTCTTGCCGCAGAAGCCCAGGGCCAGGAGAGAGGTGCCTCTCCCTGGCCGCAGTAGCTTTAGTGGGGCTGGGCCGGACCGACGGAGGGGCTCCTCTCCTCCGTCCGCGACAGGTCCGCACTGGGGGGTGCCTTTCCCCGCCGCAGCCCTGAGCCCCTGCGTGTGGCTTAATATGGGTACCTTAGGATATGACCCTAAAATGAACCAGGAGGCAGAACTGAGCTCTCAGAGGCACAACTGTCCTGGGTGCTGCAGAGCACCAACCCTCTGAGGTTGAGGGAATGACAGTAACAAGGGCAGTGCACTGGTTGGGGCCAAATTCATCAAAGCTCTTCATAGCAGTGACTGCAAACCCTCCGGTTCCCTTCTGAATGGCTTTCTGGCAGCAAGGTGGGGTTAGCACATCTCCATCCATGTGCTCCCGTGCCTCCGGTCTGGTGCTCTGCAAATCCTGGTCATCTGATGACAGATGCTCTGAGTGACAGTGTCCAGGTTTCTTAACAGCCTGCCCTGTCCCCTTTGTCCTCAGATCTGGAACAATGAGCTGGCCATTTCCCTGCTCCACAGCTCCAACATGAGGCGGTACAACTGGAGCTACACCCAGTTCTCCCAGTTCAACTCAGATGACACCCTCCTCCTGGTGTCAGGGGTCTTTGTGGGGCCTCGCAACTGCTCCTCAGGAGAGATCGCAGTCATTAGCCTGGGTAATGCTCATTTCAGCTTGGCTCTGCCTTGGTGTGAGTGTGGAACTGGCTGGATGGCCGCAGATGCAAATTGCCCTAGGAAAGCTGAAGGTGGCAGGACGGAGGGGCTGTGACTTGGCCTACACCTAGGAAAGGGACTGGATGGGGTTTTCATGTCCCTCTTTAAAGGGGGCATTGGCAGACTCTAATTGCCACAGTCAGCCAGCAGGAGAGTGGGCAGTAGGCAAGGTTTCCCCCACAGCTCAGTCCTGAGGCCACCCCATCTCCCAGCTCTGCCAATAGCCCCTGACGCACAAGACCATTAACTGGTCTGTTCCTGTCATCACACGCAGCTTTGCTGATGCACTTCCCTCCTGGCCTGGATTGCCCTCTGCTGCTCCAAGCCTGGGACACAACTGATCCTGAGTCGCAGTGTCTTCTGCTACCTCTATCCTGGGTTCCCTGCCCAAGCGGAGGCTCCTTACAGGGATGGATTGGCTCAGAGCCAGTGGGCCCTGTTTACATTGACAGCGGTGCTCACTGCGTCGAGAGAGAGACAGCCCTATATGGCCTAGAGGAATATCTGGCTGCTAGTGCAGCGTCTCTCAGGCTAGGTCTACACTACCCGCCTGAATCGGCGGGTAGAAATCAATCTCTCGGGGATCGAATTATCGCGTCTCGTCGGGACGCGACAATCGATCCCCGAATCGATGCTCTTACTCCACCAGCGGAGGTGGGAGTAAGCGCCATCGACGGGGAGCCGCCGAGGTCGATTTTGCCGCCGTCCTCACAGCGGGGTAAGTCGGCTCCGATAGGTCGAATTCAGCTACGCTATTCGCGTAGCTGAATTTGCGTATCTTAAATCAAGCCCCCCCTCCCCCCCCGTAGTGAAGACCTGCCCTCAGACTTTTGTGCTGCTGACCCCTTTCACACAGCAAGCCTCTGAGTGCGACCCCCCCCCCCTAAATTAAAAACACTTTTTGGGGGGTATATTTAACACCATTATAAATGCTAGAGGGAAAGCAGGGTTTAGGGTGGAGGCTGACAGCTTGCGACCCCCCCCCCCC